>NC_030990.1:1522062-1599215 GCF_000149955.1 Fusarium oxysporum f. sp. lycopersici 4287
CTAACGCTCATTGGTATCCTAGGTCTAGGTGTCTTTGCCTGCGCCGCCGCCTTTGTCAAGTTGAGTTACGTTACCAACTATGGTAAACTAGGTGACTGGCTATGGGACTCTCGCAACATCACCATCTGGACCAGTATTGAGCTCAACGTTGGTATCATCGCTGCTAGCTTGCCGTGTCTAAGACCGCTCTTCAGACGCTTCCTCGGCAGCACATATGGCAAGAGCTCCAAGAAGACGCCGACCGCAGGCGCCACAAACTATGGTCGTGGCACATTTCACAGCGGCAACAATTGGCATGCCTTGTCGAGTGGTCGTAGAGGCGATGACGAGTGGAGTAAAGTCAACATATACTGTTTGACTACCTTGATCAACCATCGCCGGTCGCGGTGGTGTGTTCGTGGTAGTATCTTCTGTCTCGCCATGGCGCTGCGAGACACTACTCATATAGGACTCCTCTTTATCTTCCTCTTCATGATCATTCTCAGGCTCAGGGCTAGGGGATCGGCTAGAGTAACGCCAAGACTTGGCAGGTAGACTGAACCGCGTGCGCTTTTTCGATTTGGTCTTGCCAACTTCGTCATCTAACATGTCTATATCTCCTTCGAACAATGCCCCGTAAGAGACACGCGCTCGTTTGAGGAAAGCAGGCGAAGCGAATTCAAGAGGATCCAAAGTCGATGAAGCAGTTCGTTTCAGAGGCAAGGTGACTTCTGGAGATAAAGGCGTAGGTGTGGCAGGTCGCTCGGGCACCGATGCGAGGGTGTCGACTTGGTCAGTATTATCAATTTGGCCGTTGGTGGTAACAACTTCCGTCTCCGCGTCTGGGGCGTCGATAGTGAGCAATGTGTCTCGTTCTTCTCCGGGTCGACGGATACCAAGTACCAAGCGATTTGAAAATTCGAGCTGCCATGCAAGAGTGCTTCCTGCGACTTGAGTCTGTGTCTCGTTCTTCTCCCACTTGACGCCCTGCAGGCTCACACGAACCTCGTCCCCTGCTCCCAGCGATGCATCTGCGATCGCCCTAGCGGCTGCACCATGGAAACGGATCCGCACCTGGCCATTCTCGCGTCGGAGTCGAAAGTCTCGCTCAGCTAAAAGAAATGCGATAGATTTGTTGAGGATGCTAAATGGCCATGTGATAGTTACGGTGCCAATTATAACTCGTGCGTCTTGACTTGGGATATCCGGATTGAGCTGGGCGATTGATATGGGTTCGCCATGGTCAAGTAATGATGTTGTGGGTTGCGAGTTGTTCATCGTGGTTTGGTCGCAATGTCAGTCGCGTCGGCGGGACCTGAAAAGCCAGAGGGACTGTGTTGCTGTGTTAAATCATGTGCGACAGCTTTTATTTGTTGTTTCTATGATTTTATGGTTGTCGCATCTCGTATGTCTTTTCCGTTGGTCAAGCTGCTGTTAACCGCGTTCGAGGCGCTGATTCGTTCGTGGACGTGTGAATTGTTGTTGGAACAATGAAATCGATATGCAAGCTTCCGAGCAAGGAGGAAGGCCGAAAGCAAGCTGTGGTGGGGATCTGTCCGAAAGTAGAAGGCGGTGAAGGACTCACTGGGTCTAGCCTATCAGTCTATCACTACCGTTGAAAGTCGCCGGGTGTTAGACGGCGGCCACTCTTATGCGGCTCTGGGGCCGACAACAGGCCAGGACTTCCAATGGGAAGCACCGAACTACCGTGACTTAACAGAAGCAGTAAAAAGAGTCGGGACAAAGTCGAAATGATTCCTACCCCCACTCAGGTTTAGGCGTATCTCGATGGCAAGGGAAAGCTGATGACTTTTCCCAGGCTTGTCCATAGAAGAATTTGATTACCTAGGCAACTCATTGATTTGCTGATTTATCTTTCCTGCTTCGCAACGGTACATCAGTGAAGAAGCGGTTCGTGCCTGGGACTGGACGCTGCCTTATTAGTTGCTTCACCTCTCACAGCACAATATGGGCTCTCTGACTCAGCCGACGCCTTTCGACGTCCGCAAAATCGCAATCATCGGGGCTGGTCCTACTGGACTTGCGGCAGCGAAATATCTCATTGCGCAGGGTTTTGAGGACATTACTATCTTTGAGCAGCAGGACCATGTTGGCGGCATTTGGCGATACTATGGGTTAGCCCCAGGAACTTGTCCTGTGCCTCAAGAAGATCCTCATTGCCCTCCTGAAAACCCCATCAGATGGAATTCGACATCAGCTCCGATGTTCACTTCGCCGATGTACGAGAACCTGCACGCCAATATCCCAAAGGAAGTCATGAACTTTTCCGACCAAGCCTTTCCCGAGGATTCCAAGCTCTTCCCTGAGAGGCCTATGATCGAGGACTATCTGGTCAAGTATGCAGAGGATGTCAAACCCCTGATTCGTTTTTGTCAACGTGTCGAGCGGGTGAATCTGAAAGTGCGAGATGGTCGGGACAGGTGGGAGGTTGAAACACAATCAACTATCAATAGCGGCAACATAACCACGAATACCTTTGATGCCGTGGTCGTTGCAAATGGTCACTACTCGATACCATTTGTACCCAATATGAAGAACTTGAAAGAGTTTAACGAGGCATACCCCGGAGTAATTACGCACTCCAAACAGTATCGCACTCCCTATCCTTTTAGAGATAGCAAGGTAGTCGTGATTGGTAATGGCCCGTCTGGCCTCGACATTGCTTTGCAGATCAATCAGGAGTGTAGAAAGCCTGCTATCTTGTCTGTGCGACACCCTACACCCCCAGATCGACTAGCTCACTCTGGGTGCACGGAAACAGCAGAGGTTGATGAGTTCCTGGTTGAGGAGAAGGGAATCCGTTTCAAGGATGGCCGAGTCGAGACGGATATTGACGCCATCGTCTTCTGCACCGGCTTCCTCTTTAGCTTCCCATTTCTTGGGGATCTAGGCCACCAGCTCATTACCACAGGCCGAGGTGTGCACGGATTGTACCAACACATTTTCAATATTGAGCATCCAACCCTCGTTTTCCCAGGCCTCAACATGAAAGCAGCCCCTTGGCCGTTGAGTGAGAGCCAAGCAGCTCTGTTTTCAGCTGTGTGGTCCAACAACATTGAGCTTCCAGCTCGAGGCGCCATGGAAGCTTGGAGCCAGGCATTGGAGAAGCAGGAAGGCGACGCTTTACATGTGTTTGGTCCCAACGGAGATGGCCACTACATCAACAAATTGCACGACTGGATTATGAAGGCCAAGCGGCCAGGAAAAGAGCCACCTTACTGGAATGACGAGCTCATGTGGCAGCGCAGCATGTTCCTCGAAGCCAAGGCGAGATTCGAACAACTAGGTTGCAAGGCTCAGACCTTTGAGGAGATTGGATTTCACTATGAGCCTGGAGCTCGACCTGATGTGGAGAAGGGGAGATATGAGCTCTGACCAAGACTGAAAGACGAGATATTACAGAAATTCGCAATACAATTTCGCCATTTGTCTAGGACGTTGCGATTCAATATCGTCTTGACCCCAGATGATGTGATAGGATGCTTAGGACAGGGGCTTCAGACTGTCAAGCAAACCGTTGGTGGTGGTTCCCACTCAGTCCATATCCGATTCGGCAAACTATGGGGTCTTTGGGGATGGTGCGAGTGCAGTGATGTTGTGATGGTGGGTTAGAATGGCGGGAGTCGGGGTTGGATTTGTAATGCAGTTGGAAGGACCATGGATCCAACGTTTTGGGGCAATTCGGCCATCGGGAATGCGACTGAACAGGTCCGGTCCAACCCAGTCAGGGCAATAGTTGGATTGCCTTATCAATAGAAGATCCGGTTAGAGATACGCGAAGAAACGTCAAGGGTACTTGAAGAGGGGAAAAGAACGTTCATTCTTATCTTGCTTGTGTTCTTTCATTCTTACATATCGATCACCTTTACATCCTCTAAGACCTTGATTGAAAACACAACAATTTCTGAAAAGTCAACTGGTCTTGATCTTGGCAATGGCACCATCCGCAACTGATGCTACAGCCCAGGCTTCGCCAGCTGCGACGGCTCTCCAAGCTTTACCTCCACCCAAAGACCTGTCGCACCTGTTCTCAAAAGTGACTAGAAATCGCAAGCCAAGCAATATCAAGGCCTTTTACAAATTCATGCAGATTCCGGGCATCAGCAATTTTGCTGGAGGTGAGTAGGATTCGGTCGGTGATCGACGATCCCGGCACCGAGGCACCGAAACTTTGATTGTTAGCCTCCGTATTACACGGCCCGCACTAACACGGCCGGTAGGAATGCCCAATGTCAAATATTTCCCCTTCGATACCTTGGAAGCTCAGATATCCAACGCGGACCGTTGGGAGCCCTCACCGAATTACCCTGACAAGGTTGATCCATCAACCGAGTCTCTGTCAGGCAGTGTTATTGGATACAGCAACAGTCCAGACAAAAACGCCCCTAGAAATCCAGATTACAACAAAACATCGTCTAGGATCTCTATACCGAAGATTCTAAACGAACCAGACATCACTAAGAAGGTTGACCTTGCCACTGCCCTTCAGTATGGACAGGTGACTGGCTACCCGCCGCTGCACTCTTTCATTAGGCAGTTCACGAACCAAGTACTTCACCCAAGCGTTCCATACCAAGGTGGCGCGGATGTCATTCTCAACAATGGCGGCACGGATGGGTTCTCAAAGGTCCTTCAGCTCCTGGTTGACCCCTGGTATGAGGGGTTGCATCCCGTGGTAGAGCGGCCGGGCATGCTCTGTGAGACCTTTGTTTTTGGTAACATCCTTACTCAAGCTCGGCCTCTCGGAGTCAATGTTGTTCCAGTTGAGATTGACGAAGAAGGTATGATAGTCGAAGGATCTGGTGGTTTGCGAGAGGTGCTCGAGAACTGGAATCCTCAAAACGGACGACTGCCACATTTCTTATACACGGTAACGTGAGTAATTTGGCCTAACTAAGAACGCATTTATATACTAACCGCTGACTACAGGATGGGAGATAACCCTACCAGTGGTGTTGTAGGCGTTCAGAGACGAAAGGAGATCTACGCGCTGGCAAGCAAGTACGACATCATCATTGTTGAAGATGACCCGTATTGGTATCTGCAGTTCCCTTCCGCTGCGATACACGAAGCCAAAGCTAGGGGCTATGCTATCCCCCAAGTGGCCGATTCACACAAGACAGTTAAGTCATCTGGCTACGACTTCATAGATTCACTTGTTCCATCATATCTTAGCATTGATGTTGACGGCCGTGTCATTCGTCTCGATACCTTTTCCAAGACAGTTGCCCCTGGTTCTCGATTGGGTTATGCCACTGCACAACCTGCAATCATCGAACGTCTTACTAGGTATGCTACTCTGTATCTCGGTAATCGATATCGTAAAAGCTGACTTTTGATGAATAGGATCGCAGAGACCAGCACTGGCCAGCCCTCAGGTTTCGTCCAAGCACTCATTGCTCAAGCCATTCTAGGCCCTCACTCATCAACTCTTGAGACATTCTCCTCTCTCCCAGAATCAGAGAAACCCTCGTTTACTGGCTGGCAGCTTGATGGTTGGGTGCGATGGCTTGAGGGCCTTCGTGGCGAGTATGAGCGTCGCATGACCCGAATGTGCTCTATCCTTGAAGAGAATGCATTTTCTCTGAGGCAGTCAACGTCCCAAAACCCAGACTTGGACTGGGACGTCATCAGCAAGATACGCTTGTTCGATTTTGACTGGCCCCGTGGAGGGATGTTTGTCTGGGTGCGTGTCCACTTCGAGAAGCACCCTCTCTACCAGACCAGAGGGGGCGACATTGCCCCTGTCATTGATGGCACCGCATTGGCAAATGCATTTCTGATCCATAGTACTCATGCACCTCATCTGGTGCTGGGCAGCCCTGGTAGCATGTTCAGTGCCACCCCGGAGATTCGGGAAAAGCGTGGCTGGCAGTATATACGACTGTGCTTTGCAGCAGAGAGCGACGAGAATATTGACGGTGGCGCAAGCAGATTTGCACGATCTGTGGGTGAATTCTTCAAGATTAACGATACGGCACAGATTGAGAAGCTACTCGAAGAGTTACCCAGCTAGAGTAAATAAATGAACAGGAGTTACTGAATGATGAGCATTGAACAAGAAAAATAGCCATGCTACCAACATGTAAGATAGTCACTGTCCAGGTCAACCTCGATGCTACATGTGTGTAGGGCATTAAAAATGAAAACGAAAACAACTACTGTTACGACAATCACGCTGAAAGCAAACGTAGCAAGCTGAGATCACAGTTACGGCAAACAAGCATCAAGTTATGGAACCAATGCCGAGTCAGGCTGTAATTCATATCAAATCTCTGATTCATTTTTAAGAGAGCTCAACCTTCAAAGAAGCCATTACGCCTCAATATCAAACCATGCAAGACCCGTCATCTAGTTCCGTCTTAACCCGCTGCACACCCAGCAAGTCGAGAATTATTTTAGTTCTGCTTCTTCTGAGCCTCCTGGGCAAACACGGAGGCGTAAGGGTTCAGGCGAAGCATGACCTGCTTGTTCTTAAGAGGGTTCTTCTTCTGGACAGCAGATCGGCGGGTGACAGCCTCGCCCTTGGGAGCGTTGAGAGAGCTCTGGATTTCAGAGCTGTTGATCAGACGAGTAAGATCGGCCTGAGAGACAACGTTGGAGGGGAGGAGGAAGTCACGCTTGTGGGCAGAGGCCTCGGTGGTGGAACCGTAGATCTCGTCAAGGGCCTTGAAGGCAGCAGAGGTCCAGACGATGAAGCGGCCGAGGTGACCACCAGGGGCGAGCTGGAGGAGGTTAAGAGCGGTGACGGGAGAGGTCTCGACACCAGTGATGTTGCGGAAAGCAGTGACGAGCTCCTTGCCGTCGGTCTCGGGGTCGTAGATGACAAGAGGGCCACGTCGCTGGCGGTGACGTCGGCCACGGAGCTTGCCCTTACCAGCACGGAGCTTCTTGGAGTTCTTGACCTTCTCAATATCGGCACCAGCGCCAACAGCCTTCAAGAGGCCGAAAGCAGCAGCGGTCTTGGCAATGGCAGCACCCTCGAAGACGGCAGAGTCGACAACCAGAGGAACCTCAGGGACGGAGTTGACCTGGTGGCCACGGGCCTGGAGCAGGGGAACGGCAGCGGAGGCAGCGAGAGCAGAGACGACGGCGTATCGCCTAGTGTTGCACGTTAGCCTTGCAATTGCGAGCCTCGTCGTCGAAAATAAACTTACTTCTGGCCCTGGTTGACCTTGACGTGCCACTTGCGCCAGATCTTGGTAGGGGCGAACATGCGACCGGAACGACACATGTTACCGAAGGCAGCCTGACCAGCGCGGTGAGTACCACCACCAGAGACACGGGGGATACGGGCGACAGCACGACCTGTTTGCAATGTGGTTAGCCTGCTGTTCTGCTCATCGTCGTGCAATCCCAAAACATTTCTCGTCTCTCCCTCGTCCACCTCCGTGATTTTCTCCCCGCCCACAGAAAATTTCCCCTCTAGAACCATAAATCTGGGGGAAAAAAGACATCGTGTACTAACCAGTTCCCCAAGACTCGGCAGAGGTCTGGTGACCGGCCTTCTCGCTCACAGCATAAGGCTGTCGCTTGTTCTTAGCGATACCGGTGTGAACCTGCTGGACAATGTCCGGTCGGATCGGGCTGGTGAAGACGGCGGGAATGGCGTGGGTAGCTCCAGTGGGAGCACCATCTTTGCCGATGATAGAGACGGTAGGTCGCGAAGCCATTGCGAAGGTTGAGACTTGGACCTGTTGATGATGCTTGAGTTAGTATGAAAAAGGTCCAGATTAATTGCAACAGCTGGCGTTGAGTTCTTACCTCGGGTCGTGCGGCGTCGAAATTGGTGATGGAGTGGGAGGTTGCGAAGCTCACGAAATTTCACTTAGAATATTTTGCGGGCAATCAAATTTGGTGGGCGGAGAGACCCTAAGCCCCACTTTAAGTAGCGACTTTTGCATAAGCACCCTACTATAGGACAGTGCGAGTAGCACTATTCGTACTCATCTGGGGGGATCTTTGTGGCTTACACTGAGAGCACTATCACTTGGATAGGTAGATACAACATAGACAATGTTCATAGTGTTCGTGTCATTCTCATAAAGGCTCACTCGAATCGCTCTGTCTTAGCATAAGTACATGTCATCATTATGCCCTTCTAAATACTCCAAGATGCAGATATCCCACCTTACCGTGTCCCTTGCGTCATGTCCCATTATTCCCATCTCTTCCATTCTTGAATATACTTATCTACCTGTTCCTCAACCCAATCCTCGTCTTCATGTTTGGATCTATCCAGCTTGGCCAGCTTTTCGTGAATCATGGCTTCGACGTCCATCCTCTCGAGTACCTTAGCCTCTAAGTATTTAGGGTCATTCCACCGGCATGCCTTTCTAAAAATCTCTCTCATTCGATTAGAGTAGAGCTGGCAGGTTGCAAGTGGCAGCTTTTGTGGCTTCATATAAAAGTTGCGAGCGATGACATTATCGTCTTTTATCAATGGCCTGACAACCTCATCGAAGCATTCGCCACAGACAGAGAACTGTCGAAGGTATTGCATGATATGCCAGTATCCGTTGGTGATTGGCTTGTCCTCTTGACACTCGCTCACTGCGGCCATCTTCTCAACTTCTTGTGCAAGAGTGCCAAGGTCTGGCTCTTCCTGTTCCAGTCGAGCTTGATCTGAAGTCGTTTCCATGGCGTCAAAGTACATGACGAAACGCTTTCTTTTTGGCTTAAAACGCATGGCGCAAAGCCCCCTGGTAGGTTCTGAGCGGGAGTCCAGGGGAATGAAAATGCCAGTCAGATTGGGAAACAGTGCCTGGATAATTTGAGCGCATTGGGGACATATGGTAAAATCATATACAGGCTGTCGAGTGTATGGGTTCCAGAGCGTCAGCCAATTACGTGTGGTGACTCTATCACCAGGGCACGGGAGGCTGTAAGTGGTAGATATGGCTTTGGCAACCTCATGAAACAGTCGTAAATCCGGCAGTTCGTTTTTCAAGGTGAGGAGCCAAGCAATGCGATACCATGGCCCAACGCCAAAATCGCATGCAATCGCTTGAGCCGAGGGGCGAAGCATCGGCTGGAATGGCTTTCGGTATTCGGTTTTGGCGAAGACGGAACCATAACAATCAGGACAAATGTTGAACTCTGTACGAGGCAGTGTAAGCCAGTCCACCAAACCTGCAACGGGGTGCTTGCGGCGGCATTCGGGAAACGTGGTTACACCTGTCGCTTCTTGATGCTCCGAGTGACGCCTAACGGACCCCACCGGTTTCTCAAGGCGAACGCCATCTCGATTGGGGTCAAATGTTGGAGGTTGCCATGACTGCGAAGAAGCTGGAGAGCGAGTGGCAGATGAAATAGCTGATGCTGGCCTGGCTTCAAGTGGTATTTCGGGGCCAATGGCAATAGGCGTTGGCATCTCGGGCATTGATATGATTGGGTCTGGTTCGTATTGGGATCGTGGCCTACCAATTCTTTCAGACTTGCCGCGGGTATCGAAGGGGTCGATCAAAGTGTCCTCATCCACGGGGTATGGAAGCTCATTTTTAGGCCTCTCTGGAAGAACATGCTCATCTCGAGCAATTGGAAACGTTGACGCAGGTCGTAAGTTTTGAGTAAAATCATCCGATACTGCCGAACCCGTAGGGATAGCGACTGGAATAGGCATCGTAGGTCCTCGTGGTCTCAATCGGGGGCCACTTGGTGCATCAACTTTTTCCAGCTTCGGCTGAGATTCGCGTTCATCCTGCAACACGACAGACTTCTTACGTCTTGGGTGCAATTCTCGTGGACCCTTTGGATGATCGTCACCAGAGCGATTGTCGTCGCCTCGATCATCACGACGGTCATCACGTCTGGTTGTTGGTTCCCGTGTTGGCTCACGAGGAGGGTATGTCGATGATCTTCCATAATCTTCACGATCAGTCCTCCCATAGGAAGGGGACCTATCTTTCTTGGTACTTCTTGGTAAGTACTCGCCTCGGTAAGAGGATTCAGTTCCAACTCTTTCTTTTGAAAGCGGACGGGCAGGCTGCTCATCACGGTCCTTGGACAGAGGGCGAGCTGATGCATCTCCAACCCGCTCTTTTGAAAGGGGGCGTGTCGGTTTCTCGGTCTCGACATTCGTACGCTTTGTGGTGGAAGCGGTTGAAGAAGTACGAGTGTGTCCATTATCATATCGTCGCTCATTCGGGGCGCTTGATACATGCCCTGGTCGAGTAGGAGACCTACGAGAAGCGCTCTGAGACTGCCCATAGTACGCTTGATCCCGTCCGCTGGCGCTACTTTTAATAACCTCAGGTGCGAGCTGGGGATCAAGAGGAATCTTTGGGGGTCGGACAGGGGGCTGGTCATGTCGTCCGCTGGCAGGGGCTGAAGGACGAGTACGGTATTTTTCGGGGAGTTGGTCGTCTCTAAATTCGGTTTCGAGTCGAGGTAGATCCTGCCTACTGCGTCTCTTTTCCAACGGTGGTCGACTACGTTCCCTGCTCGTTGTTGCATCAGCCTTGAGGGTAGTATCGTATCTCCGGCTAGATCTTGTGTCCGTGTATGCGTCACCCGATGGCCGATCTTGTCGCTCGAGTCGCTCATTCCTTTGGGGTTTCTCGAACCGGTCAGTACGAGGAGTTTTTGTTTCATTCCTCCTTTCCGGTTCAGCCCTTCGTTCAGGTTCAGCCCTTCGTTCAGGTTCAGCCCTTCGTTCAGGCTCAGCCCTTCGTTCAGGTTCGGGTCTCCTGCTTGGCTCATTGCGTCGGTCCTCTTCTCTTCTTCTCTCGGTCTCACGTCTCCTGTCCGACCCAACCCTCGTTTCTGTTTCACCACCCTCTGAGCCGCTTGATGATCCTGTCAGAATGACAAACCGCCGCTCCGGGTTATATTCATGAACTTCCATTATCATAGGGTTCTGTTCAATATCTCCACGAGATGGAGGCTCTTCTTCCTGATGCTTTGCGAGGCACACACCATGCTCTCGCTTGAGAGAAACTTCCTCATCTTCCACAGATGGGGGCGGCGGTCTAACTCCTGGTACGCGTGCCGGCGCGGCGGACCGTGGTCGTGGTATTAAAGGGTAGTAAGGTAGCTGATATGGCGGCTGTTGCGACGGTGGGGGTTGAGAGGAAGGACGATCATCTAACTTTGGCGATGATGGACTATTTTTCTGTGTAAGTAGTAGTTCTCTTGTAGGATCTTGGTGACCATACGGCTTCGGACTCTTGGCTCGAGAAGTTGTGAAGTAGCCCGCCTGGAGGAGGTTCTGTATATCAAACGATTCGCCCATGATGCAAGCGTCTATATGTCTGATCGGCACGAAATCATGATACCCTACCGAGGGAACAAGAACAGCAAATGCGACCACGGATTACAAAACGAAGGACAACCAAGTGGATCTGCTTGGATCAAGTCGCAGTTCGGGCAGTTTGCTGATGTTTGTTTTCTATTGTCGCACAGGCCTGCTGGAGACGGGAAGGTTAGGTTGTTATTGGTGCGGGCGCTCCAAAATAGTTCGTAGTCCAGGTCTATCACCCGTTGAGAAACGCTCTAAGTGAATGTTGAAACCGAAACTATAAGTGCAAGCCTGGTAGCCTAAACAAAAATTGTAGAAAAAAGACAAGATCTTCTTCGGGTCGGTTATAGTTTTGGTTTCAAGGCGGGCGACGTCAGAAGGAACGAGAAGGTGTCGGAGGTGCCTTGGGGCGCAGTTTGGGTCCAAATCGAAGTACGAAGCCAGATGACATAGCATCAATCACTTGAAGTACTTGATAATTGGCTGTGGGATCACGCAAATCGAAGTACCTCTTGGTGGGCAGCTGGGCATCTACCCTGCCACCCCTCTCCAATACCCCCGCCAGGTTGCCCCTCCTACGTTTCGATTTGCACGCCATTAAAGCCACCTTAAAAATCACCGATTTGTTCAAGGGTAACGTATCACCACAAGATGGATCATGGATATCATGTCTCGGTAACCGGACAGAGAACTTTATGCAGCATCGTACGGTTGCACAGAGTAATACAGCAGGCGGATCTTCCCATGCCACCAGAGTAGGTGCCTCAAATAACCTCCAGTGGTAATCCCAAGACAATCACTTCTGTTCACTAACTCTCTGACGCTGGAAGGATTGCCAGTAATATCAATACATAATAATGTCTCTCATATATTTCGTGCGGGATAATCGCGGCTATGCTAAGAACTAACGCCAATACCCAGTACTTATTTTCATGCCTTACAAGGCTATCAAAATCTGGTCAAAGGCGGCCTGCTATAAGTGCCTGGTAGTCAAGGATATTAAGACAGAATCCTCTCGCTAGTTGTAGCTGTCAGAAATACTTGTGAATCCACACGTGAAAACAATTTATCATTATATTCCTAGTGTTATATTATCAAGTTTCTCTTAATGCTTTCTTATACGTGTAGTTTCAGCGCTACAATGCTGAACTACTTGACCTGTAAGCTGTGGGCAAACCTGTTCCCTGGTCAACGTGAACTACATTCGGCTGGAAGCTCTGGTTGGATTTTATGGTTTATGGAATAAGCATGGGCATCCTAGTCAACTCAATAATGTTTATCGTCCCAAACAACGGCGAAACTATACATATGTAATAATATTATGCCTCAGACTACGTCTTTTTTCCGCTTTCCCAGACTATCGGTATGGTCTGGTGGGATTCTTTCTAATCAGAAGAATCAGCCTCACTGGGAAAACCAGCTTAAACCTGCGTTTTACAAGAAACCGAAATGGAGGTGCCCAAGTTTTCAATCAAGTCAGTAGCCAGTCCAGGAGACGTGCTTGCAGCCCGTGATGTGACCCTCTTGTCACTTTCGATCAGCCAAACCAGAAACTCCCCACCAATGCGCCCAAAGAAGCCCAGATGATAAGAGTCTAGTCCTCTAGAAGATCAGCAATATCCTTATCGTCCTCCTCCTCTTCCCTCCGTCGTTCCTCAGCTTCGAGAAGATCCTTCAGCATAGTCCTCTGCCTCACTCTAGCCTTCTGACCCCAATCGGCACCGGTGCCATCGCCCTCCTCGTCAATCTCAGGCTCATCCTCAACTAGTCCACGTAGCTCATTGGGAGAAATCTGTGCCTTGCGCTTTTCGCGGGCATCCTCATCCTCCATCTTTTGGACAGCCCCCTTAGTAACGAACTTGAGGAACAAGGGCCGCAGCAGCATATAGCCACCGACAATGACGGTAAGACGAAGCCATGCTTTTGTGTCCATGCTATCAAAGGCGTTTGAAATGTTGTTGGATGCATTGGCTCCATACTGCAGGAACTGAGCAGTGAGTTTCCCAAAGGCATTGAGTTCAGGTTGCTCGCCCTGGTGCTGCTGTTGTTGACCAACAGGATCCATTGTAAACGTTTTCAGTTACTTTAGAAGTGGGCTACGGGTTTGTGAATGAACCTGCTCTAATAGGAGGTTACTGTTTTCGCTGTTGAAGGTCTGAAGAGACGGTCGCGTTTAAACCAGGTGAGTTTAATAATCGTATTCGTGTAGATGCCCAGGGGCTGAGGTTTGAAGCGACGGGAATAATGGTCCCAGGATAGGATAAGGAGCAATGCTTGGTTCAGTGAGGAGAGGGAAAGATGTCAGAGCTTGTGAGTTGAGGTGCTGCGGTTGAGATTTTTATATGGCGCGCGACTTGGGAGGTTCTTTTTAGTTGGCCTTCTCCGATGGACCCGGCTCACTGGTCAAATTCTAGAACCCGCAAATAAGATGAGGGTACAGGATACTTCCATGCTATTATGCTATTGTTGAAGGCATACGATTGGCAGTGCTTCGCGAATCGCTCCGATAAAAAATTCCTAATTACTTAGGATATACTACAGTACTTTAGTTCCTACTGATCCCGAGAGTTATCTAGAAACCCCTTGGGGCCATGAAGGGATAGTAGGCTAAGTACGTTATATAGTCCCGAGTCGTTGATACATTGTATAAATCTGGAAGCCAGAAAAGTACCATTGCCCGACCAAAGGCAGTCAATTTACACCAATACAAAGAAGTGCAACCCATACGCCTTTGAAACTATAAAACTCTTCAGCTGCTCCGTACAAACTACCTAGGTATTGTATACCTTATATAGGTAGTTAGGTCATAAGTACAGGAACTTGATATGGAACCTAAGCTTCATCAACGCCACGTGATCTACCTGTTTTATTTCCTTGTGGTTTGAGTGGGCGTAAACCTGGCTGGTTGGCTCCACCAGATATCCATTCCCGAACAGACACCTTTGGAGCGAGACCAGAGGCCTGGCTTGATAGCTCGAGAAAATTTCGAGGCCTCATTATAGCCGCTTTCCATCTCCATCTCCGTCTCCATCGTGCACCCCGACAGCACCATCGTGTGTTTCTCGCCTCTGTTCCCCTTACTCTCCGCTCCATCTCGTTTTTAATTGTCATTTATACTATCTAGAGGGAGCCGTCACAATGTCGACCGCTTTCCGATCCCTTGCGCCTTTCCTGCGCACCGCCCGACAAGGTCTACGGGCTAACCCCATCAACCCTCTTCAGTCCGCCTTTAGCAAGCAGAACACCTCCGGTGTCCTCAACCTTTACCGCACATATGCTGTTTTTGAGCGATCAAAGCCTCATGTGAACATCGGTACAATTGGTCACGTCGATCACGGCAAGGTATGACTGCGTCCTCTATATCCTACAACCCCTCTCTTTCTCTCTCAAAACCCAACTGACTCTTTATCATAGACCACTCTTTCTGCTGCCATCACAAAGCGACAGGCCGACAAGGGCCTCGCCAACTTCCTTGAGTATGGTGCCATTGACAAGGCTCCTGAGGAGCGAAAGCGTGGTATTACCATCTCGACCGCACACATCGAGTACGCCACCGACAACCGCCACTACTCCCACGTCGACTGCCCCGGTCACGCCGATTACATCAAGAACATGATTACCGGTGCAGCCAACATGGACGGTGCTATCATCGTCGTTGCTGCCTCCGATGGACAGATGCCCCAGACCCGTGAACACTTGCTCCTCGCTCGTCAGGTCGGTGTCCAGCGAATTGTCGTCTTCGTCAACAAGGTCGATGCCATTGATGACCCCGAGATGCTTGAGCTCGTCGAGATGGAGATGCGCGAGCTTCTTAACACCTACGGCTTCGAAGGCGACGACACTCCCGTCATCATGGGCTCTGCTCTTATGTCTCTCCAGAACCAGCGCCCCGAGATTGGCACCGAGAAGATCGATGAGCTCCTTGCTGCCGTCGACGAGTGGATCCCAACCCCCGAGCGTGACCTTGACAAGCCCTTCCTTATGTCCGTCGAGGATGTCTTCTCCATTGCCGGCCGTGGTACCGTCGTGTCTGGCCGTGTGGAGCGTGGTATTCTGAAGCGTGATCAGGAGATCGAGCTTGTCGGAAAGGGTCAGGAGGTTATCAAGACCAAGGTTACCGACATTGAGACCTTCAAGAAGTCTTGTGAGCAGTCCCAGGCTGGTGACAACTCTGGTCTCCTCATCCGAGGTGTTCGCCGTGAGGATGTCCGCCGTGGTATGGTCGTCTGCGCTCCTGGCACCGTCAAGTCTCATACCCAGTTTCTCGCTTCCCTCTACGTCCTCACCAAGGAGGAGGGTGGCCGACACACCGGTTTCCAGGAGCACTACCGACCCCAGCTCTATCTCCGAACTGCAGATGAGTCCATTGACCTGACTTTCCCCGAGGGTACTGAGGATGCCTCCAGTAAGATGGTCATGCCTGGTGACAACACCGAGATGGTTGTCACCATGGGTCACCCCAATGCCATCGAGGTTGGTCAGCGATTCAACATCCGTGAGGGTGGCCGAACTGTCGCTACTGGTCTCTGCACTCGCATCATCAAGTAAGCGGCGCTTTAGACAAGAAATGAAAAAGTTAACGGGGACGGTGTACGAATTATTACGCTTATGTACAATCATGCAATGTCTTTCTTTGAGTCCATTTGGCTCCTGTACATTTATTTAGCTGGCCTTGGGGCTCAAAGATCTCCGCTCTGCTTCCTCCCACCTTCTTGGTGATCTGAATTAGATAAAATCTAGGGGAGGCAGTAATAAGACTTATAAACTAGAAAACCCATTTCGGCTTGAATCGCTTGTTCATTGCGGCAGTATGATGGTCATTGTGGCCGTGATAAGTCATGATGACTGGATCAACATTTGATGAGCACAACGGGGTCTTCAAGGATGCGCGAGGGCCAGCACTTGGAGTTTTTCTTTAGGATTGTCATTAATCACATTGACCCGATGCACTCCATAGCCACAGGCTGGTCATGCGGAAAGGTGGGAGGATAAGACAGGACACATAGACATGATCGAGGTCCAATGCAATGGTATTCGTCTATCCTCGGAGGATTTTCGTCAGACGCACGATCTTCCTGAGGGACCCAAGCAAGCCATAAAACTCCTGTTCCAAGCGGCCGCCCTCCGAGTGCTCTTTTTTTACCGCGAGGCCTTTGACGTTCTGCTGAGAGTTCTCCCCATCCACACAATACTATGCTCTCTAGCAGTCCCCCCCATCCCTTAACCGAGAAAACCGGGTGTCATGATCGTTTATCGGTACTGCAGGTAATCCCGGGTCAGTTTCGTTGTTCCCACTACTTGACCGAACGTCGTCCTGGGTGTTGGGGGCCCATAGTAGTTCCGCTCGATTGAAACTCACCTTGTTGAAGCCGATATCCTTGGCCTTCTCACGGAAGCACTGACGGCACAGGTTGAGGTCGTACTTTCGGATGAGACCAGCCTTGTGCTTGCAGACGCGGCTGCGAGATGTTAGCATCAATCCTATTCGGTCGATGATTTCGACGCCATCAGGCGCATAGAATTTCGGGCAAAGGAGATATAGATTCGTACCAGCTGCGAGAGCCCTTGCCGTAGTTTCGGGGGCGGGAGTTCCAGACGCTTTCGTGAGACATCGTTGCGGTGATGATTGAAGGCCGAAAGCTCGAAGGGTTGCGGGATGATTTGATTTCAAGTTGCCGCTGGAAATTTTGTGTGCGCTGACCTACTAGGTTCCGCAGCCCCAGTTCGGGTTGGAGCAGGGCACATCGGGTCCCGGACTATCAATAACCCGTGGCAATACAAGGACCCGCTCTCCTCCACTGACGTGGAGCTGTCCAGCAAGGTTACCTGACATCCACTGAAGAGCAAACGAACATGAGCGTCTATCTTGCACCATTGGCTTAAACTCGATTTCTGCATGAGCTTGAATATGCTATTCCCGAATGTTCTGTGTATTATTGTCAGGGCAGTACCATCCTGCTGCTGGGGTGGTAACCCTTTTACACGGCAAGATTGTCAAGGATCGTGAGCTATTGATAGCGAGTTGCTCTCAAGAAATATCCGCTAAGATTGTACTTCATTTGACCGCCTATATGCACAACGCTGGTCTTTCCTGTGAATCTGTGCAAAGATTTCAAGCAGCAGCCAAGAATATTATTAAACTTCTGTAAGAGATCTAGAAGCTGGTGTTGAAGCTAAAAGAGCCTCGGCGGGGGCCATTGTAAGAACCATAGCGGTCTTGTCGTGAATATGGTATTTCAAGAAGCTCTAAATTTAGATGCCCATTGACGTCCTGTTTATATGGAGATGTTAGATAGACTTTGTCTGTCTCGCAAGTTTCGAATCGTCAAGTGTCGTTCACATGGCTACCTCATTGAATTTATGTTATAGTTGTGCTTTCTCATTATCACATAGCGTATAGGCCATTGAGTAGCCCACACCCGAGGTAGATAACTATCAATTTCTGCAAACAGTTGATTCGAAGGGGATCATCCAATATGATGAGTCGAAAGAAACGAAGAGCACTTTAACCAAGGCTACTTCATCGAAAATAATGTAGTCCAAACTATGGGCTGTTGTAGGTATGATGGCTGACCAATACAGCTCGAGCTTGCCTTAGCTGTAGGTCCCGCTTTAACCTACAGGGATATCCACCTACACCGGACATTCCTATGCAAGCTGGCATCTCTGGTGGATTTCCAAGCAACCCTCCAGAAACAAGCACCTCTCTGATTGCAGACAGTGCTTTGCTTCATTTTGCTTTCTTTTTACTACTCTTCCATCCAAAAACAATCGAATCAAGTTCATCATAAGAAATGGTTCTAATCAAGAGCTTCGTGCTGAGCGCCCTTGCCGCCACCGTCGCAGCCAAATCCGCCGTCATCGAATTGCTTCCCTCTAATTTTGACGATATCGTTCTCAAGTCCGGCAAACCTACACTCGTCGAGTTCTTCGCTCCGTGGTGTGGACACTGCAAGACGCTTGCTCCCGTTTGGGAGGACCTAGCCAATACCTACGAGTACGCAAAGGACAAGGTCCAAATCGCCAAGGTCGACGCTGACGCTCAGCGTGAGCTCGGTAAGCGATTTGGTATCCAGGGTTTCCCTACCCTTAAGTTCTTCGATGGCAAGAGCAGCAAACCTCAGGATTACAAGTCTGGCCGCGACCTTGAGAGCCTGACCAATTTCATCGTTGAGAAGACCGGTGTAAAACCCAAGAAGAAGCTCGAGCTGCCCAGCGAGGTTACCTACCTCAACGATGCGACATTTTCCAAGGCCATTGGTGGCGACAAGCATGTTCTCGTCGCTTTTACCGCTCCGTGGTGCGGACGTCAGTTTTTCCTGCGCCATTCTTTCGTTCAATCTGACTAATCTTGACATATTCCAGACTGCAAGAGCCTTGCCCCTACCTGGGAAGACCTCGCCAACACATTCGTTAACGAGAAGAATGTCCTGATCGCCAAGGTCGATGCCGAAGCTCCCAACAGCAAGGCAGTGGCTGAGGAGCAAGGTGTCAAGTCCTACCCAACCATTAAGTGGTTCCCTGCTGGCAGCAAGAAGGCTGTAGCCTACGAAAGTGGACGCAGTGAGCAGGCCTTTGTTGACTGGATCAATGAGCATGCCGGAACCCACCGAGTCACCGGTGGTGGTCTTGATACCGTTGCTGGTACCGTTGAGTCTCTTGACACGCTCGTGGCCAAGATCACAGGCGGTGCTGCCATCGCCGACGTCGCCGAGGAGGTCAAGAAGGAGGTCGAGACCCTCACCGATTCTGCTCAGAAAACATACGCCGAGTACTACGTGCGCGTCTTTGACAAGCTGAGCTCGAACAATGACTGGGTATCGAAGGAGCTCGCTCGTTTGGACGGCATCCTTACTAAGGGTGGACTGGCCCCCGCCAAGCGTGACCAGATTCAGCAGAAGACGAACGTTCTTCGGAAGTTTACGCAGAAGGTCGAGGAGAAGGTCGAAGAGATCAAGGATGAACTGTAAAGAACCACACATATGATAAATGAGAGCGGAAAGGAAGTCACGAATCAAAGGGTTTTATGTGCTTGGATCTTAGTCGACATGATGAAATCGTAACGAGACATGTTAGCACTTCTATTTGCATGTGATGAATCGAAACATCTGAGAGAAAGCCTAGACACCCTACATCCCTTATTTGAACTCAAATCTTACGAGGACTTGGTTGATCCTCCATCTTTGGCCTTGCTCTCCTGAAGAGCTGCTTCGAGATTATCCAGCCTCCGAGACATCTCATCCACTTCACACTATGTTAGCGCGATGGTGCGGAATACGAGGCCGTAGATACTCACTTTTCGCAAAGATTTCTGACGAGACACCAGCAAATTTGTTAGACAAGGAGTTTAGGAGCTCCTCAACAGCAGCCGTGACATCGGCGCGAGCATCATCTGAAGGCTGTGAAAAAGAATAATTGAGTCAGCGGTGCTGTTGAAACCATTCATGAAGGCCTTGCAACCCAGCTTAAGCGTTCTCAGTGCGACACTACATAAAATGAATCCAGAGACGGTTGCCTGAACCGCGGAAGAATAAAACATACATTTTCAGGCTTGCTGTTGGCTGTGGTATCTGGTTGCGGCTCGTTGCTAGCCATCATGATATTGGGATAGGAGGACGAAAGGATGGTGTGTCAAATGAACTAAACTGAAGAAGAAAAAGTCTATATAGAGAGACACCGAGGTACTCAAAGTGGTTTCTTGAGTGCAATGTTTGTCTTGTGAGCGTGTATATGTGGGTTGGTGGTTGTGTCTGGCGGTACCTGGTTTGTTTGATGGTGCTGAACTGCCCCTTATTCATACTGTGCCGGAAAATAGACGGATACGGCATTTCTTTTTAGCACCGTCAGCAGCCAACAACCACCGAGTTGCGATACGTACCACTTCCATGAACGCCAGGTCTCATAACCCAAACAATATCTCATGAGGAGAGGCTAATCAACCACCGAGTATCAGCCATCGCCTACATCTACGAACTCATTTCCTCATCACGCTCAATCTTTCAGTTATTACCATCTTCACCACGTCGTCTTGGACCGACGACTAAACCAATTCTAGCATGATACGGTGATAGTCGCTCGCTATCGTGGGTCATCCATCCATCATGCCTCAAGCCCAACATCCAATCGCTACACTTATATTTATTGTTTTCATTGTTTGGCTCGTCTTTCCCGATAGCGACTACTCAAGCCAGTCTCTTACTCTTTCCGATCTCGCTGGCGAGAGACTTGATCATTTTCAGGATGCTCTGGACGTGCTGAATGCTTCACGATGGGGCGATTTCGTACCAGTCCCGGGGAAAGACTCCAAGGTGAAGCCATCTTTTTTGAATCTTACGGGTTTTCGTGCGGATGATAACCTCTCCTGGGGCGGTTTGAAAAGGTTTCGCGAGCGGAGTTTGGCCTTCAGCCGACATGCCATACCACCTGTTGGACAGCATAATCTGTGGGACACTGGACATGGTGAGCCTATTTGGTTGAATGCATCAGGGACTGTTCACGGAGAATGGGTCAAGCCAAAAGGCTCTATCTCTAGAGGATATAACAGCTACAATCTGAGCAAAATTGCTCCTGATATGGACTGGATTGGTGATAATGTGCCTTGGGCGCGTAACATCACTGGTCGCACTGGTCGCATGATGCTGCGCCTAGAAGGGAATCAAACCATCAACGAGTATGAGCAATTACCAACTCAAAGTAGCGTCCCCGTCGCTGGAGGTCTCATACGGAGTGTCAAAGGAACGACTACTATTGAGGATACGCATGGCTCTGGCCATGACTGGGAAATGAGGCTATGGGGTGTTCATTGGCCACGTCAGGGTGTGGTTTTGATGACCACCACCAGCGAGAAGTTCGAGGGCATTTTCGGCTTGCCACACCTTACACCAAGTGAGGATTTCTTCCAGTCTAGTCAGAGGTTACTTAACGAGTCGATCGCCCACACCATTGCGACGAAGAGGGAGAACATATATGCAGACCAGACTGTACCATGGACTTCAGATCTGGAAAACCCTCTATACACTACTAATCCATCGCCACATTGCGAATATGTTATGTATGCGCAAGTCTTTCCACCAAGTCGAACCCATTTCAACATAGATTCCCAGGAATCATCGCGGGACACTTTAGAGTCTGTTATCGACGCTATCGAGTCAGAGTTACAATCACCTGTTGGCGCACCCATCCCAAAGATACCCAAACTCCAAATGTCAGCTATCATCTACTCTCCAGACTGCGGCTTCTTTCTGGAGACCAAAGGACCGCCAGATTTTGGCCCAAGTGAGGCCCAGCACTTAACAGGCATGAAGATAGAGGTTCAACTATACCAGGTCAAAACATGGATTCTTGTCTACGCAATCGTTGTATTTGGCCAGGTCAATCTCCTCAAGAACCAGATGCGCGAGTCCTGCACCCCATCGACCATGGGTCGAGTGAGCTTTTGGACCATCGCCATTATGCTCATGGTTGACGGTATGACCTTCACTGCTGCAGCAACTTGGGTATCATCTGCTGGGGCCACCTTTCTGCCAACATTGGCCCTCTTGTTTGCCGCATTTCTGTCCATGACCATTGGTGGAAGCTTTCTCGCCAAAGTCCATGAAGTTCAGCTCCCTGAAGCCCGGCCTCGACGTGAGCGGGAAGCGAACAACATGGTTGATAACACCAATGGTACTGAACTACCCGCAGCGACGACTTCAGACAGATCACTCTTGCCGGAGCCTGTGACAGCACACCAACCGGCCAGGCCTCCGCCGCCTCGATCTCAGCCACAGCCTGTGATTATCCCCTCCGATCAAGATATTGATGCCGAGATTGCTGCTGCCGCAGTCCCTGGCGCCACAACTGCGCAACGTGCTGAGGAAGCCCCCCAGTCCTTCCAGAGCATCATCGGCCGCATGATTCTCTCCTCCCTGTGTATTATATTCCTGGCCATTTCTTCTACAACATGGTATCCCAATCTGAGGTCATTGTTCCTGAATCTGTGTGTCCTCGTCTATCTATCCTTTTGGATTCCTCAAATTCTCCGTAATACCCGTCGAAACTGCCGCCGAGCTCTTGGCTGGCCATTCGTCGTTGGCCAGTCCATCTTACGTCTTCTCCCCGTAGCCTATTTCTGGATCAAAGAGGACAATTTTCTTTATGCCCGCTCGGATCGGCATGCGTTCCTTGTCTTTTGCGCCTGGCTTTGGATACAGCTCATCATTCTTGCCGCACAAGACATTATCGGTCCCCGCTTTGGCATTCCCGCTGGCTGGGCCCCTGATGCTTGGGACTACCATCCTGTTCTTCGCGAGGATAGCCTCGAAGCTGGTGGTTTGCCAATTGGCCTGGTTGCTGATGACACACCTGGTATCGAGCGTGCCCGATCGTCAGGTGATGATAGCAGCAAGAAGCAGAGCACGACGAGGAGTATCGACTGCGCAATCTGTCGTGAAGTCCTGGAGGTGCCAGTGCTCACAGCCGAAGACGAAGACACCGGCGTTGCTGGCGTCTTCGCTCGTCGTTTATATATGGTCACACCTTGCAGGCATATATTTCATAGTGCTTGCTTAGAAGGTTGGATGAGATTTCGACTTCAGTGTCCCATATGTCGAGAGGAGTTACCACCCCTGTAACACCGTCACAAGATGGACATTCGCACTTTTACACATGGGTGGCACTGTTCAGTATTAGCGCGAATTTGAGATGTTTAGGTCCCAGAATGACATGCATGATAGGCGCTGGATGTACTATTAGAGTCTGTCTCTTAAGAAAGTTTTTGTTGCATTGATAACGCAACATTGATATGGTAGTTCAACACATTTCCCATCCTCCTTGAACTCCGAGTCCGAAACACCACCTCCTCGAAAGACCATCTCTATATACACGGCTGGTAAACCATTTTATACAGCACGAATATGAGCGCCAATACTCCTCTGGCCTCGCTACCAGTTCAGCCGAGTTTGACGAAATTTAGAATCAGGAATACCAGGTGGCAGACCGCGAGTGCCAACTTGAAGGTCCGCAACTCGAGTTCGAAGGTCGAAGTCAACGGAACGAATTGTGAAGCGCTTTTCTTCAGGGACTATTCGTGGTATGGGCCTCGTGATGCCGTCGACATGATACGACTCGACCCCCATGGACAGCGCCTCTGACTCCTCAAGATTCATGACCCATGCACTAATATTTGCAACCATCTCGCTATCCCACATGCCCTCACGGCGGGCACTGCTGCGTAGAAGCTGAATAGCTCGGCGCCTTGTTCCTGGATCGCGACATTTGGTTGCTACGACAAACAGAGGAGCAACAATCCCTATGTCAGCTGCGAACCTGGGCTTGAGATGCGGAGCTGAGAATCCCATGGCCGGGAACAAGTCCTGGCTTTGCCAATTTTCGCGCTGGCGATGTTGGCATTTCTCAGGATCGGGGCAATCGCGCGAGGCGGCTCGCCTCTCTTCGTCACCGACTATTTCGGTACCAAGATCGACTATTGTTTGAAACTGAGGAAGAAAGTTGTCGAAGTCAGACTCCTTATCACTGAACATCATGAGGTACAGGATTCTTGAATTCGTGGACAGCATTTTCAGTGCAGCAATGCCTGCTTTCTCCTGAAGGCTGACAGAAGGATTGTGCCGTGTGAAAAATAGGTTGTCGAACGCTTTTCCCCAAGCGTCCAGGTAATCCTTGAAATGAAGACCATAGTCAAGCCACGATTGGGGTAGGGTACTCTTGAGGTCGGTCTTCATGGCGAAAAGCTCCTCGATGTATCTCATAATTCTAGCGTTTAACGCATCACAGGCCACTCGAGCTTCGACAACAGATGTAAAAGTTTCAGGGATCGAGAAGGGCTCCTCTTGCGAAGGGGTAGTTGTGCCACTCGGACCAGGAGATTGTGTTTGCGATTGTGAGCTGAGCCTTATACTGAACGGCTGGGGGAAGTGGAATGCCATATCGTAGGACTTTGCTTGAATCGCCAGGCGAGTAAAAATGATAACTAATTCCTCCTCCAGCGAATTTTCGGAAACTGGAAGGAGTCTTTGTCTTTGTTGAGTGCGGAAGATGTCGAGCAGGCCAAGTCCCGTCTGGATCTGGTGAATGGCCTGCCTGTGATCACCAATAAAGGAATCAAAGCAGGCCAGAAGCACATTCGCCATTATCGAGGTCCTGTGTGATCTCTGGTCTTGGGTGTTTAGTTTCACCAAAGCATTGCATGCATCACCATATCTCCTAATGGCAACTTGCCAATGACCCCTGACAAGCTCGACACGCGCGTCACCACCCATCTCGGATCCACTGTGCATATTCAGGGCAGCTGTCTGCTCGAGAGTCTGATACAGAGCACCCAGTGCAATAACAGCGCATTTGATGGCATCTTCAGAGTGGCACGCCTGCAATACATAGTGCGTCCAGAAGAGATTGTTGAAGAAGCCAGAAAGCTCGTTAGCAGTATGTGAGCGGAATATGTCAAAGTAGAAGGATTCATTTGGTTGAATCTGCATAGCGGAGGATGGATGGTAGGTAGTGGGTGACGGTGAAGTAGTCCCTGGGGATGTGGTCCTCAAAATTGATCTTTGATGGGCCCGACGTGGCAGGAGATGGTAGTCGCCGTGGAGAGGAGCAATGGAAGTGCTTGAAGATGCTTGGGCATCGTATGCTGGCATCGGCTTTGGAGCGATCCGGATCTCCTCGAACGGACGGGAACTGCGACTAGGGGGCGGGTAGCCTGTGCAGGTTTTGTTACTCCGAACGCATTGCGTACAAGCTGGACGAGCCTCGTCGCATTTGATTCGCCTTTGTCTATAATTACCACAAAGGTGAGATTTTGGCTAACATTACACCCAAATACGACCAAGGTTAAGGAATAAGGGATAAGGATTGGGGAGACGAACTTGCAATTGGCACATCCTGTCTTGACTTTTGGCTTACTTGTCCGGACACGCTTTGCTTTAGCTGGAGGGGCTGCTGATGGTGCAACGAGGTCGGATGAAGCTGAGGTAGTCGAAGCGACTGAAGCGGTTTTAGTTGAAGTGCCGGCAGCAGAGACAGATGGGCTTCTGGTGGTAGCGATGCGTTCAGTATTACCGGCACCTGTAATGGGAGTGGCCGGCGTACTCGTTGAGGCAGGAGAGACATTGCTGCTGCTGTAAGAGCTCTCTGTATAGGGAATATCGATGGTATTGAAAGTGTTGACGCTGGTAGGGTGGGGAATAGAAGACGGATGAGTGGTCAGATCAGTTATTGGGAAGGTCGTAGTCGTCGATGTTGAAACAGGTAGTTGCACCTGTGCTTGTGATTCTGTTGTTGGCGTTGCTGCTGCTTGGTCCCTTGACGACGAAGAGGACGCATGGTTCATATTTGTAAAGGATACATGCGAGTTTGCTTGCCCTTGTGCGTGTGCATGTGCTTGTGCTCTTCCCCCCGCTCTCTCGGAATGAGACGATGAGTATTCCTCTTTAAGCCAACTCTGAGCCATAAGTACACCTAGACAGTAAAGGTTCCTCAGCAACTCAGCAAAGCTAGCAAGTAAGTAATGATACCTTGAGGTATCGTTTCACCCCGTTCAGATCACCGCGGCTCCTCGCGGTAGCTCTACGACCACACGTTTTCTATCGAACCGTTTCTCGGCCGAGAAAACGGAGGAGGGTGGAGGGAAAGGGTAATTTTAGCGGTAGTCAACAATCAAAGTTTCTGCAAGAAAAAGGTGGCAGAGGACTAGAAGCAGCCGGGGTAATAAAAGGATTTGGGAGGGACTAGGAGCCAAGAGTGGACAAGCAAGCAAAAGAAACTAAAGTAAGGCAAGTCAGGTAAGTCGTCACAGAGATGAGCACAGGGCTAAGTCGATACGCATGGAAACGCATAAGGGCAGCCCAACTGTGGCGGACAGTGTCAGCCCCGGTTCTCGGGCGCAATGAGGTCTTTCTATAGCTCATCACTTTTTCATCAATGCTATTGTGATCCCAGGGGCAGATCAAGCATCCATCGAAAACGTACATTAACAGGCATAGATGGGGCTCATACCGATATCACCGCCACTCCCAGCCAGGAGGAGGGAAAGAGGCTGAGGCCATCGGTTTCACTGCCGGGGATAGAGACAAAGGGCCTGGGGCAATGTGCTCGGCAGCAGATACCATGGAAGTTTGGCGGAGCATTGGATGGGACAAGAAGTCCAGGGTTCCCTCATGAGACAAAGACACTGACTGACTGTACGAGTCGAAACAGAGACGGACCACGGATCGCCGGTGGGCTTCTTCTAGGCATTACCCATATCGACTGCTCTGGTACGGCGGGCTCTGCCAAACTAGGAGTAGCACGCTCTGTGTAACCATCGCTAAGATCAAGCCGTTGCAGGACAGGCGAGACAGCCGCTGCAAAACGCATCGCTCGAGCACATGGAGGTACCACTGTCAGTGACTAGACTACTAGAGGAGAGGTGCGGGTATTGTTTTCCAAGGCATTGCCACGGGCGCCAGGCACATAAGTGGTGCTTGTGGGAGTTTTGACCATTTCCAGTTGAGAATCCGTGATAGTGAGTGGATTGGGTGGTGAAGATCCATGAATGGAACTTGTGGTGGTGGTACATCGACATACTCCCCGAGATGAGTGCGACATTGAGTGAACACGCAGCGCGAGTCCTGTTAGTTTGTGCCTGTGCCTGTCTCCTTTGAGCAACTCCAGGACATGGATGGCTGATTAGACTTGGACTTTGGGACACCGGGGACAGGCCCGGACCCGTCCCATCATGAGCCTCGGGCCCTCCCCTCCCCAGCGCCGCTCTAGTGCATCCTTTTGGCGCCCCAGAGCTTGCTTCTTCTTTGGAACGAGACTTGCTCGCCCAATAGGGACTTGACATTTGACAGGGGGGCGCTTGTGCGTTCCTGTTGTTGGTCGCACAAGGATAGCTAAGCCGTCCTAAGACGGATTGACGCTCAGTACTCTGCAGTTGCAGGGCTGTTAGGGGCGCACTTAGCGCGGTGGCGGTGGGGGACAAGGGCATCTGACATTTTGTTTCTTTCCCATGTACATCATGGGTGTTCCTTGATCGAGCAAGCATCCATGCTGGTGTTGATACTGATGTGATCCTCCCAGCTGTGTTTGGGGGGGCCCAGTGAGTTGGTTCAGCGCTGTAGCACTAGGGAAGATGTTTGATCTTGGCATAACAACATGTAATATCTCCGATGCATGTCCGCTGTGGGCACGATACAAAGATTCCCTGAACTCCTTTTCAGACAGTACTCCAAGGTATTATTGCCTGTTTCTTTCCGTTGAACTCGTCAGACAGCCCGGTGCTGACTTGGCCGATATTTGGTGGGGTTCTCAAGCGTGGCCGCTGGCAAGTAATTTTCAAGTATGGGATTTACAGTACATTGGTTCTGCGAGAGGAAAAAGCAAAAAATGACAGCAAAGCAAAGCACAGCAAAGCACAGCAAAGCACAGTTCTGCAACTCAAGAATATGTTTCACTTTCTCGTTATCGTTTGTGGAGCTCCTTGTCCTCAGCCACCGACTGTTTCTGGGTGCCCTCTCTAGCTCTCTAGCCTCTACACATGGGCATCTCGACTGTTAGATACCCTCCACATCGGGAACGTCCCAAGACAAGAAACGTTTATGAATACGTAAGGGAATCACAGATACCTTAGTGATACCGATTGATGGATACTTTCAGAATGCGTGCCAGCCTGTCTCAATTCTTAGGGTATCTGCAAACCAAATTGGTAAGGCGCTTAGTAGCCTTCACAAGAATACTCCAGCTTGTACTATTGTGTACTCGTCTAATCTCGAGAATCTAGATCTCGATAGCCTCTCCTTCGGGTTGGTACCCCATATCATCCGGGTGGGCTACATACCCTTATGGTCTGCACAATTCACGTTCGCTGTGCAGTAGGAGATTTTCAGCCTTTATTGGGGAGGGGAGTTTCTTGGCTATCCCATCATGCGGCGCAGTTGAAGACTAGACTGTCTCATCGTTCGTATTAGTCTGTGACCCCTTGCAGCGCTTGCACTGATTGTTGAGTATTCGTAAATCTCACTACCGTAGCCAATAGCTGCTACCGAAGGTTCGATGTCTCATTACAGGCATCTTGCAGATTGCAACACATACTGTACTGTACATCCAGCTTCGTTCCCAGGCAGGCGGCAACTTCCGCTGAAGGTATCAGTGCTCAAATCCGCCAAGAGATAAACCTGGCTCTCTGGAGCTCCCCTAGGAGAGACTTCCCGGTGGGACGGTACAATTTGTCAGAGACCTATTATTACTTGTCTTAATTTTAGTCTCATTTTACGAGTAATTCTGGCTTGTTGAGGCGGGGTAGGTTGAGCTATTCGGTATCGACGTTCTGGGACAGAGAGCCCAGTATTCGAAGCTGAGGATTGAGGGCTTCCGGGAAAGAGTGTGATGATTTTTATCATCTTCTGGTATCAATTAATCTAATCGTTACCATTTTCAGCCTTATGGGATCATTAAGATCTCGCAACACTCTCAGCCAACATGCTTTGCGGCACGGGGCCCGGTCCGTTGACCTAGGCTAGGTTATCTTCATGTAACAGCAACATTGCAACCCATTTCTGCCGGTATGGCTATGTGAGCATCAGCCCATACCCATGCTAGTCATGGTTCATAATTATGCCCCTGATACTCGGTTCGGCTCTCCACACCGGGCACGTCGACCGCACAGTAGCTCGTGAAGATCACATTTCGGCCACGTTGGCCGCCGACGGCGTCTCCCGGTGCCAGGCTCTATCTTATCCTGGCCTCTCAAGCTATTTTTCTCCAAGTCTTGCCCTTAATAGCTATGGACAGTTTTTTCTCCTATTCGAGTCAGATCTCCTTGCCGGTCTCTCCATATTAACAGAATTTGCTGATCGTGTTATTGGCCCGCTGATCGTTGTATCCAACGATCACACTGGCGTATAACGTTATCCTTCAGGGGTTCTCAAACATCCCCGGAACGTGACAATATCGGACGGTTTGCTGTTTCAGTTTCCAATCCTCGTTCCCTTGAGCTACTGAAAATTACTTTATCCAATGTTAAAGCTAGTCTTGTGTCGGGAAATGACCAATCATCCCAGGTTGATTAACGAATACTTGTCCTGATATGGAAACACCTCTGCTTTCTGGAGATCCATGGCATTGCCAGCCGTAACATTGGAATTGCCAAGAACCAGTCCTCCCCCGAGTTGGATGCTTTGCGTTGTGTTGCGTTACAGTGCGTCGGCTCCGAATTGGACAAACGGCCGATTGGTAGGCTAAGCAAGGGCTGTCACGGTATCTGTCACTGAAACCCGTGCGGATTGTTTTTTCAAACTGCTAGGGCGATGACAAACAGCAGCCACCTACCTATACAATACAATTGGATGGCTCGCTAAAAGGCCCACAAGAACCTCTGTTTCCAGAAGCGCTCGTGTCAGTGAACGATATGCTAAGACAGTTGCCTAAGTCATGCGTCAACGTCTTCTACAATTCGGCAGTCAATGTGGATATGCCTGTCTGCGTGAACTCCATTCTCAGTCGATCATCAAGACAAAGTCCAAGCTCAACTGCTGCGACCTCCTGACTCATGTCTAGGTAGCATTCTTGTTCATCTTTTCACTCAGCCAACACTTTAAAGTTCACAAATTGTACACCAACGCCGACGAGGGTTTGAACCAAGCCCGCAGACGCATAGCCAGTAATAAAATCAGTCACTGATACGACAACCAGCCGAGAGAACCACAGAGTATCGCCCTAGGCTAACAACGGTAGAGAATGCGAGCAAGACATTGATTGACAATGAATCGGCAATGTAACCTCATCTGGCAGTTGAGTCCGTGGCCTCGGCAGCCGGGATTACCACGCGCCTTTAATCTCATCTCAACAAAGTCTAAAATAGCTCAGAGATGTATCCGCCACGTGCAAAATACAACGGTCTGTATTCTTATGGCATAGCTAGTCTATTTCAAGGTAGATTCAGTCATAAAAAAAAGTTGCATGGTTGCATGGGGCGTGGCACTGACACTCGTGTCGAACGACTGTGTACCTACTAAGTCAGTCCTTCTAAACGCCACGAGCTATTGAAGAAATGAAATCAGTGTTGAAACGACTAAGGATGAGAGAGTCAATCTTGGGTCTCGTTCCCAGCCTCAATAAACGTCGAGTGGTCGGCTAAACAAGTAGTAGCTGATGTTGGAGGGAAAGGTCAGATCAAAGGATACAGTTTTACTGCCACTCCGGTAGTTCGGAACTTCCGTTCATCACTAGAGATCGAAACTGCTCTGCTAGACAGGAAGAGAGTTTACGCGTGAGTCGGCGCCCGCCAACATTTGGCACAATGCATTTCATAATCCATTATTCCTGTACCCACAGTCAGACGGCCTTCGTTTCTATACTAGGTTATCCTCGGGTAAAGCAAGCAGTGCGTCTGACAGAAAGTACGTCGGTTCTTGTTGTAACACCTACAAGTAAATATGCACACAACCGGTTTGAGGATGTAACAATACCGACAATTCTCGTACTATTGGATATAAGGAACCATTCCGGAATTTGACCAATGGCACTGGGTTTCCGTAGCAGCGAGTATATGTGTAGGTGATCGCACCCCTTAAACCTCTGATTCTCTGATGTTTGAGTGATCTGTGATGGGTATTAGAATCTCAACGGAGGGCACTTGTTGCAAGTCTTAGGTACTATAGTTAAGTGCTTCTAATAGAAACAGGATCAGCCGAGAGGCTGTATGTACATGAGCTGAAAATCCCCACATGTACAGGAAAATATCTAGGAAACTTGGTCCACTAGCATGGAGCTTATTGAAGCCTCAAGCCTCATTTTCCACAAGGTCATGGCCACGGAAAGCTAATCTTCACAAGGTACGTTATCTAAAATGCGCTTACCCCTTGAGTTATTTCACATCTAAGGGTGGTTCATTGACTAAGAAACGGGTAGCATGGTAGCCTCCTCCCAGCCACTACTGTCTTGCGCCATCAGATGAAATTATCAAGTACCGTGATATCTAAATTCATACTTATATGTTTCGTTTGAGTGAGCCTTGTACTCGACCAGCTAGTCCCTATTATGTTTGACTGTACAGGGGATCAGCTGTCCACCTAGCTCCGTAACGCTGTCAAGCCCACCTAGCACTGGGTGAAGACCCGACAAGACTGTTACAATACCGTGCTTTCTATTGGATTGATCTTCACGTTGGTGGTGTTGTAGTCACTGAGGCTGTTCGTTACATCGAGGTCTTTCATAACAAAGTATCTGGCCATGCATCTCAATCAGATTGCCGATTGAGACATCTCTTGTCGAGAAGTGCTGTATAAGGGCTTGTCTCGGTATGGAAACCTTATAGTAGCATGCGCCCATCGGCCTCGGGGCACTCTTTCATTAACAGCCTGATGATTTCTATCATAACATATTCATAAGGTTTTAGCCATGTAGCCAGATTGCTCTACCTTAGGCTTGCTCGGCAGGATCTGATGCCGGTAGTCAAGGTGGAGTTAGTAAACACGGCACGGCTGGGAGCGGCAGTTCGGACCATTAAGTTCTCACATGTAGCTAGTGAGCACCGGTGGCTTGGTTTCAGGAGTCTTGGTGAGACTTTGATGGTCTAGTGTCGAAGTCTGTCGTTGGCAACAGCGCATCCCTTACCTCGGTTATTGGTGGGCAGATGTTGTTGTTGATCACTTAGCTGAACTATTGTCGGTAAGTTATCTGCATTTTGTCCCAAAGAAGCTATGTTTGCGATGTGATCCCTCACAGGCTTTTAATCGTTGGGCCTAACGCCAATAAGGCGTTCGACGACGACCAACGGGTTTAACATATGAATTGAACATCGTTAGGTACTTATAATTATATTATGCATCTGACTATTCTCTTGCTTTGTGACATATTACTCTAACCTGTCGGGTAACTCCTCATCAGTGATCGATTTGCTGTGATCGATGATATGATCTGAGGTGCTAGGCTGTTACTATACGAATTACCGAAGTTTGTCAGCGGAAATCAACGACGTCCATAATGGGAACCCCGCAATGCGACCTATGACCTTAACCTGTCTTGTAATGTCTTTTCAAAATGGCAATAGGGTGTTCAGGTAGTAGCCATGATCATGCAGCTTCGAAGCTGTGCAGTTCTCGCCGTGTTGTGGGAGGGCGTAACGAACTTGTAAGCAATTGAATTTCACACAGTCTTAACCCAGTGAACACACTTTCTGCATATCTTTCTTACGCCTTATATGAACAACAAAGTCATGCATTTCATTATATCTATATATTGAGAAGAAATGGGGTAGTAATGGATGTCAATCGACAATATCCTGGTCATAAGCTAGAAGTCTTGACGGCTATTGGATCAAAAGGTTCCAGCAACGTTAAAAGCCAATTAGACAGACAAGGACGCGACAGAGGCAAGATCAGAAAACTCTAAAACAGACAAGTCGCCAAACCAAGAACTTGGTTTTTTCCCTATTGCTGTTACCAGAAATCAAAAACCAAAAATGAAAAGGTTGTTTGCCCTCGAATGATACTGTTGTGATGTGACTACCCTATAATGACGGGGAGGTTGAAGGGACCTGATTTCTCACCAGGATTGGCTGGTGAGTCAAGTACCTATCAGCCGCGACAAGGCGACCAACCAAACTGCGAGAAAAAGTTGGTGGCGGATTTTCGATCTTCAATTCTACCAACCCACGCAAACTCAGTTTGCGATCGTGCTGCTGCAGCGATAGTCGAACCGATACTGCCGTGTAAACACCACCAACATCGCAATGTCACAGGATCAGCCCCAAGCGCAACCTCCGTTGCCCGAGCGTAATGCATTTATTCACAACTCTGCCATTGCTGGTGCAGTCATTGCACCTCTCGCCATGCTACTCCCACCACGAAAGATAGATCTTCGATTCTTCGTCCTCGCCAGTGCCTTCTCTCTTGCCACAAACCAGCTCGCTTACGAGTACACGGGCTCGTCAATCTACTCACGGTTCGGCAACCGTGTGGGCTCTATATTCGGAACCGAACTTCCCGAAGGCGCTCAGCGCACCCAACGACTACTACGTGAGCACCGAGAGCGCGAGGCGGCACTCAAAGCTAGACTAGGCCAACAGAATCCACAAAGCGAAGAGGAGAAGACAGGTGTGGCCAAGGCGCTCAACGATGTGTGGATGGGAGGCGAGGAAAAGAATTGGCGAGAGCAGCGTGCCAAAGAGCATCAACAAAAGATGGAAGAGGGCAAGGGTATCGGCGATATCATCATGGAGCAAGTCGCAGATGTCTGGAGTGGAAATTGGGGAAAGGGTGCCAAGAAACAAGATGACGAGACCACAACGGGCGATTCTTCATCGATCGGGAAGAAATAACACTATCTCAACCGAGGAGAGACAACATAGATGTTCAAACAACACTGGAGGGGATCATCTAGTCCTATACCCATTGTCGACAAAATGCGACATGCACAAGACCGAACTGTACCACTATTAACGGAAAAGGCGAAGGGCCGCCAGGGCAATATGACTGTAATGAGCAATGAAGAGGGCTAGGACAACGTATATAGGGCAGCTCATGTCATGTACGATACAACAGTTTGTATAATCACGATCTTATCTCATCTACCCAACTCATCAGTCACTCGACACGAGCATATCGGGGCACTGACCGGAGTGCCACATGAGCAGTTAGCAATCCGCAGTGCAAAGTGTTGTCAAGAAGTTTTCAGTCAATGCAGGCTAGCTGCGTTCTCGATAATGGGCTGGCTGCTAAAATATTGAACTGGTGCTTGCATCATTCATACCACACCCGTCGTGTCTACTGTTGACAAATCGAGCGTTGTCGTGTCCTGGTCTTCCAACACAGAAGGGAGAGCGAATGTTGGGGACTTTTGCCTGCCAATGGTCTTGGCGTTGAGATCATCCCACCAAACTGATTCGTTATACCATCGGATGTGAGGGTTGAGGTGGATTGCCTGATATGCATCGACTTCGGAGCTGTACCTTCTTGTCCAAGGGATCTCTCCCTCCCGAAGCCTGGCGTGGAATGGGACAAAGCGCAACGCGTAAATTGTTGTCCACTGCAAAAGATCTCATCGGAATCCGTACAACTGATTGATATGGGCCCACGCCATCAACGAGTTCCACTGCGTGCCAGGAATACGGGAAGCCTCGTCAGCTTTAGCAGTGGCTGTGGTCCGTTGCGCTGTAGCGTCAGCCACGGGCTGGAAGGCAGGTACTTCACCATAAATGCATTGGTGATGTGGTTGAGACGATGAAAATGCGTCAACTGGGCCCAGCACCTAAATGCATACAATATGAAAAGCCAGAATACAGGTAGTAGATTACAATCAATGAGTCTGTGCTACACTACTGTACCAGAATAAGTGTTTATGTTGACGGGTTGTAGTATTACTTATAAATGAGAGATGCCGCGGTGTCTTTCTTACTAGGTCGGTAGCTATTGAGTTTAATCGGTTTTTACCTTTGCAGACACCGGAATGATCGAAGTTGACAGCTTGTAATACGTAATAAAATGTCAGTATTCCCAGTGCTTCATGATTAGAAGTGTTCTTGTGATCCATAGGTATCAACAAAGACTCCCATTAGCCGCCACAAAAACCGCCATGAAGAGAGGGTTACTGTTCTAAATTAAGAAGCTGTGGCGCTCAAACATCCATTAATCAGAGTGAGGCTAAATGGCTTAATCGCACAGCTGCACCACCCAAGAACCCTTCTTCCCATTGATCGACCTTTGGTTGCAGGGATCCACGGCTTACAACTGTCAGCACAGCCCCGGTTTGTACGTCACTCGGCTGTGAATTGTTTCGTCATGGGCACAAATCAGCGAGAATAGAACAAATATGCCCTTATTGAATACCTAATAAACAGGACTGTTACCTAAGCTGAAGGCTGCCTCAAAATAATGATACCTAACTAGTCAAGCTGCATAATTGTTGTGTTCCCGAGTATTTCCTCTCTTGTTTTTTCGACCCTCCCATCTTCACTCTTTTGCTTCACTCGTTTGGCGATTTTTTACGACGACGCAAATAGAAGAGTCTACTCATTGGGCCCACAGCTTCCACGCGTAAGGCAGTCGTCCAATCAGAAGAGAGCTTCCACTCAATCCAGACCAGTCTCTTCGTCCCTGGCGACCCTTGAAACAACCCGCTCAAGCCTACCTAACCCATTGAGCTGAAGTTCAGGACTTTGGATTCTGACCAGCCACCTAAGCTTGACCTAGCGCGAGGGATACATTTTCTGGTTCAACATCTTTCACTTTGGATCGACAAAGTATCCATTTGACATACACGCACGCATTGTTGTCAATAAAGATAAGGACTTGGATCATTCGCCGAGTAGCAAAATACCGATTCTTGATCTGTGACGCCGTCTCGACCCTCTGAAACAGCTTGTCGCAGTTGTATCCCCTTTCTTTGCCGCTTGGCGGCTTACTCCCATCAACTGCCTACGTAACCTCATCCCCGTTACTCGAGAATCTCTTGCTTTCGTCAACTATGGCTTCGCACGACTACTATAACGGTGGCAGTCAACAGGCTCCTTATGGCGCCGGCCCCAACGCTTCTCCCTACTATCAGAATCACGATACCCCTTCGCCGCATTCTACACCAGCACCCCCATACGAGCCTAATTCGTACAACTCACACTATGCTCCCGACACCTCGATCTATCCTGCCGATTCTGCCGCGCATATTGTCCCGACCAAGCAAACACCATACTCGCCTAACGATATACAATATCCTCCAGCGGGCACTTATGCTAGCCCTTCTGGTCAGAGCTCAAGCCATAATCAGCCTGGCCAAACTGGTCAGTCTCCTTTCGACACCGTCTTTGACGATCATGTGTACCCGGCAAACTCGAACACCGGACCGACTCCCAGCTCCAGTACGGCTGACATTGGCCAACAAGGCTTCTATCAAGATACAAGCTATGCTGGAGGAGCTGCTGCTGCGCGACCTTACGGCCAGGAAGACATTCCCCTTCAAGATCGGACCGCTAAGAATGACGATCCCGAGATGAATGATCATATCTATGACGCCCCTGGACGGCCTAAGAAGAAGGGCAAGAAGGGCAAGGTTCGCTTGGGCGAATTGGGTATGATTGGCTCCAACAAGAAGAGGATTCCTTGGGTTGTCTATATCTTTTCTGTTGTCCAAATCGCCGTCTTCATCGCCGAGATAGCAAGAAACGGTAAGATATGAAGACTGATACAGGAGGAAAACTATCAGCTGACTCGTTCACAGGCATACTAACAGGAACTCCCATTGCGATCAAACCGCAATTCAACATATTTATTGGCCCATCTCCCGCTTTATTGATCAACATGGGCGCACGTTATGCCCCCTGTATGCGCAACGTGAAGGGTATCCAAAGTGTGGACAAAAACGCGAAGGGCGCCGTTCTACCAGGTCTACTTTGTCCCAATGCTACCAGGGACGACAGCTTCTGCCCTCTTCATGTGGTCTGCGGTTTCGGAGGTGACGTTCCAGACCCTAAGTTTAATGGCGATATCAACCAGAGTCCCGAGCCCAACCAGTGGTACCGATTCATCACCTCAATTTTCATGCACGCCGGTCTCATTCACATCATTTTCAACCTTCTTCTGCAGCTTACCATTGCGAAAGAGATGGAGATGGCCATTGGGCCAGTGCGGTTTCTACTCGTTTACATGAGTGCTGGGATTTTCGGCAACATCATGGGTGGAAATTATGCGCCGCCAGGACAGCCATCTGTGGGTGCCTCTGGGGCCCTCTTTGGTATCATTGCCTTGGTTCTCCTCGATCTTCTGTACTCATGGAAGGACAGACGCAACCCCGTCAAAGACCTTCTTTTCATCATTCTCGATATGGTAATCGCATTTGTCTTGGGACTACTTCCCGGCTTGGACAACTTTGTCCATATTGGCGGTTTTCTTATGGGACTCTCTCTTGGCGTCTGTGTCCTGCACTCGCCCAACTCACTGCGACGGCGGATGGGCCAAGAGCTGTCGTACGCAGCCGTTTCTCCTCAAACTGGCGAGACACCCCCTCACTTTTTCAAGAACCCTGTCGGTTTCTTCAAGGGGCGCAAGCCACTCTGGTGGGCTTGGTGGCTGGTTCGAGCTGCCTTCCTCGTCATGATCATTGTCGTTTTCATTGTTCTCCTGAACAACTTTTACAAGTATCACGACACCTGTGAGTGGTGCAAGTATCTCAACTGCCTAGTAAGTTTCTCAACACTACTGCTCAAGATGATAAAGTGGCTAACCTCGAATAGCCCATCAACGATTGGTGCGATTGGGGATCTTTTGAGCATCTTAAGGAACCCAAGAGTTCTTCATAAGTTGATAATGAATGAGTCTGGGTTGGCAGAGATCTAACAGAATCGCATCACATTGAACAGTGCGCAGCTTTAGAAAGCAGCATGTACGTTAATAAGCAATTTTATTCATTGCAAAGCTCGGCACCATTGGACACAGCATTTAGATCATGATCTTTCACTGGAAACACTCCAAGGATGCTACCCCTTGCTTTCTTTATGTCGATTAATGAAGAAATGATTTATCCAGCGCCATCGTGTGCTTGAGCGTGATACCAGGGTCTAACCGGTAACTCTCGGAATGAGTGATGTGAATGTGACTTACTGACAACCATCAGCCAGTTGTGCAGTCCTGGCAGGCTGTTGCTGTTGGCAGAGTATCAGGCATTTGCCCAACACACTACACTTGTACATGGATATGAGACATGGGGTCAGCGATACTATTACATGATATTGCAGCTCTTGGCTGTATACAGGCCCAACCAACATCACACAATGTCACGCGATACCCCGGAAGTCAGCGATTTTGTGACCAAGGGAAATGATATGCCTGACAACTTCACGGTGCTATAAATGCTATACTTCCCTCCTGTTGCTCCTTTGTGAACATAAGTTCTTCCTCACCATCTATACAAACATTCTCACATGTGTAGCCCTGGTTCCATGAAGATGCCTCCTTTGAAACATGCTGTTAGCCCCGTTTTGTCTGAATGAGTAAGTTCTTTCGATACTCGATACTTTTTAGCCCATTTTGGGTGAGATGATGAATTCTTTTTATGCATGGCTTAACTGATCTCCCAAGACGGAGTACGGATGCTTATAGAATGGATGTCTGAATGTGTTCTTCCCCTAGTTATGCAACCTGCTATCAGCCCATATTACCAAGCAAGCCATGAACTGACAGGAAGGATAGATGCCATTAAAGTCTCTAGACGGACACTATCACGTCAAGCTATTAGTATCATGTGACACCCTTCAGTATAGTGTGTTCAGCAATAATCTTTGCAGCTGAATTTGGTAGTGCAACCCTTGACAGGTACTTCGAGTCCGACATCAGTCTTTCCATGGAGCTGTCATATGTGCACGGACAGGGGCCGTTTGCGTTCGAAAACACAATTGTAAGGGATACCTACCTAGAAAGCTGCCATGTATCTGAGAGATGTGCATTTTAGCATGACTCAATCTGCCTGGCCTGTGTGGAAACGCTCTCGCAGCCATTACTCACAACATGGATACCTAACTGCTTCTTTACTTTCGCCATAAGTTGGCCCCGTACGATTAAGCGGTAGTTCGGAACAGATCTTCATGCTATCCATGGCCGCTGACTGCGGTTGATCTTTGACGTTCACTCTTTCAATAGACGATCCACGGCCGTAAACTTCTAGTTCCGGTAGTACTGCGCCGTTCTTCTAGGAGCCAAACTATGTGATATGAGCGCCTGCTTCCACAGGGAACCTGTATAACAGTTTTACTTTGATGTTGGCGTGTTTGGTCTTATGTAGGGGTAAATTGACGAGTCCGCCAGTTCTAGGTACACACGTCTTCGAGTATTAACGGCCATAATGGAATAGTGAGATAGCTAGCCACCACAGAAGAGTTCAGCATATGGATAACTTCTGCGATGCTATGCGCATAAGGGGTCTTTGAACGCAACACATCCCGTTAAATATAGAGCCTCCATGTAAGGTATCCATAAACCTCTAAACAGTTAATCTCACTAATCAATGGCGTAGGGTAGATTCTCCCTTCTTAAGTATAGAAAGATACATGACGCCTGATCACGTGACAAAAGCGAGATAGTGCGAGTAAGTGGGGCCAGTCACGTCACGCTTGAGTCGCGCTACGCGGTCGGTATCAATTAAAGTCGTGTCGTCAAACCCATCAGAAATCTCCCCTGTTAGAGTCTCCCCTCCAACCGTTTAGTGTCAACAATCATAATCCACCAAAGACGTCGTCAAACACTCTTCACTCTCCTTACTGTGGATGAATACGTGATCGCATAACAGTTTGCTTTTCTTTTTTTCTCCCTACGTTGCCTTGTTCTTTCTTCGTGTCTAGCATTCGCCATCCTCAGTCACCATGGCCAGTGCAGTTCTTCCTCAGAAACGAGTTCTGGGCGAGAGTCACACTCGCCAGAACATTACATCGTCTCCCTCCTCAACGAAGAAGCGCAAAGTAGATGCAATACCGTCATCACCTGCTGCCGCCCGGGCTCCCAGCTCTCAGCATGACCATCGATCCAAAATGACATCCACTCAGCCCAAGAGTGCTTTTGAATCTGAAGTCCTCGAAAAGCTCAGCCAGGACTTGTCGGACCGCAAACGTAACAACACCGAGAAGGACCAGGCATGGGATAGACCGCCGGTAGTTGACTTCGTACCGGAGCGTGACAGCCTCTGCTTCCAGTCTATTGAAGCCGAGGAGGGTACATTGCACGGTGGGCGGGCCACTGTCAAGCTGTTTGGTGTTAATGAAGCAGGAAACTCAGTCATGCTGCATGTTACTGACTTCAAGCATTATCTATACGTTCCCGCACCTGTCAACTTCCAACCACAAGACTGTGCAGCTTTCAAGGCATACCTAGAGACTCAAGTCGCTCAACATCAACCGACCATCCACTCAGTCGCCTTTGCTATGAGAGAGAACATTTACGGATTTCAAGGGAACCAATCGAAACCGTACCTGAAGGTTACTGTGACAGATCCCAAATTCATCAACAAAGTCCGAACAACGATTCAAAGTGGCAATGCAAACTGGAAAGGCATGTGGAGGAATGATGGCGAAATTCAAACTTTTGACAACCTACAATATCTACTGCGTTTCATGGTTGACTGCAAGGTATGAGCAATGCGACATGATAGCTATATGATCTAATACTCGTCCAGGTCCGAGGAATGTCGTGGGTTGAAGCTCCCGCTAAGGCTTATAAAATCATCCCCGATCATGTTCGCCAATCCAACTGTCAAATCGAAGCTGAAGTTAGCTACCTCGATCTTGTAGCACACGAACCCGTCGGTGAATGGTCAAAGATGGCACCGTTACGTATTCTGTCTTTCGATATCGAGTGTGCCGGCCGTAAGGGTATCTTTCCGGAAGCAAACCACGATCCCGTCATCCAGATCGCAAATATTGTTACACAATATGGAGAAAAGAAGCCATTCATCAGAAATGTGTTCTGTTTGCAAGAGACGAGCTCAATTGTAGCAACTCAGATTCTTGAGTATGAAAAGGAGGAGAAAATGCTGAGTGACTGGCAAAAGTTCCTTATACGCGCGGACCCTGATATCATCACCGGCTACAATATTTCCAATTTCGATTTCCCATATTTGCTAGACCGAGCGAAACATCTCAAGGTATCTGGTTTCGAATACTGGACTCGAATCCCTAGCATGCAATCCAAAGCCAAGGAAACGAATTTCTCCAGCAAACAGATGGGCAACCGAGATACCAAAGCTACAAACACCAACGGTCGATTACAATTGGATCTTCTCCAACTGATCCAGCGTGATCATCACCTCAGAAGCTATACCCTGAACTCTGTGAGTGCCAATTTCCTTGGCGAGCAGAAGGAGGATGTCCATCATACAATGATCACAGAACTTTTCAATGGCACACCCGAGTCTCGAAGACGCCTGGCGCTATACTGTCTGAAAGACGCCTACCTCCCGCAAAGGCTAATGGATAAACTCTCTTGTTTGGAAAACTATACTGAAATGGCAAGAGTCACAGGAGTGCCATTCAACTTCTTATTGTCTCGAGGTCAGCAAGTCAAGTTCATCAGTCAGTTGTTTCGAAAAGCACTAGAACAGAAACTTGTCATTCCCAACCTCAAGTCAGAGGCTTCTGATGAACAGTATGAAGGAGCTACAGTCATTGAGCCAACCCGAGGTTACTACGATGTTCCAATCGCCACATTGGATTTCGCCTCTCTATACCCTAGTATTATGCAAGCTCATAACCTTTGCTATACTACTCTGGTCAGTAAGAAGGCGATTGAAGCTTTCAATCTCAAGAAAGACGAGGATTACATTGTCACGCCCAATGGAGACACTTTTGTAACAATCAAGCAACGGAAGGGCTTGTTGGCACAAATTCTTGAGGAACTTCTCGCGGCCCGTAAACAGGCCAAGCGTGAGTTGGCGGTTGAGACAGATCCCTTCAAGAAGGCTGTGTTGAATGGTCGACAGCTGGCTCTGAAAATCAGCGCGAACAGTGTGTACGGTTTGACTGGTGCTACAACAGGCAAACTCCCATGTCTCGAAATTGCTAGTAGTACAACAAGTTTTGGCCGAAAGATGATTGAGAAGACCAAGGAAGAGGTGGAAAACCGTTACAACATAGCAAACGGATACTCTCACGACGCTCAGGTCATTTACGGCGATACTGATTCCGTCATGATTAAGTTTGGTACCAAAGACCTACAGGAAGCTATGAAGCTTGGTGAGGAAGCTTCGAAATACGTATCGGAGAAATTCGTTAAACCCATCAAACTCGAGTTCGAAAAAGTGTACTTCCCATATCTGCTGATCAACAAAAAGCGATATGCTGGTCTCTACTGGACTAAACCAGAGAAGTATGACAAGATGGACACAAAGGGTATTGAGACGGTGCGACGTGACAACTGTTTGTTGGTCCAGACGGTCATTGAAAAAGTCTTGCGAATGATCTTGATTGACCAAGATGTTCAAGGTGCCCAAGAGTAAGTTCTTTCTCAAATGATGCTTCAGTATTTCTTTCTTTCTTTGAGGTTATCAGACCTCATCAGGCAGTGCGGGGAGAAAACGGAATGCTAATGGTAAATTTTCTAGATACGTCAAAGAGACGATTGCCGATCTGCTGCAAAATAAGGTCGACATGTCGAAATTGGTCATCACAAAAGCCCTTACAAAGGACGATTATGCCGCAAAGCAAGCGCACGTCGAGCTGGCGCAACGCATGAAGAAGCGAGATGCAGGCTCGGCACCGGGACTCGGTGACCGAGTGGCCTACGTCATGGTCCGAGGCCCAGCTGGCGCCAAAAACTTCGAGAAGTCGGAGGACCCCATTTACGTGCTTGAGCACAACGTGCCGATAGATACGCGGTACTACCTGGACAATCAACTAGCTAAGCCACTCGGCCGTATCTTTGAGCCGATTCTCGGTGAGACCAAGGCGCGCTCTCTACTTACAGGAGATCATACCCGTACCATCTCTGTTGCAGCTCCCACTGTTGGAGGTCTCATGAAGTTTGCCAAGAAGACACAAACATGCATGGGCTGCAAGAAACCTCTGACAGGGAAAGAAGAGTCACAGGGGGCGGTGTGCTCTAATTGCGCACCTCGCGTTGGTGAGCTTTACAAGAAGACGCTTGATCGCGTGTCAGACTTGGAGGTGCGCTTCGGGCGATTATGGACCCAGTGCCAGCGCTGTCAGGGCAGCATGCACTGCGAGGTTATCTGCAGTAGTAAAGATTGCCCCATCTTTTACATGCGCATGAAAGCTAAAAAGGATCTTGAGGATGCTGGCCGCGAGCTTTCACGATTCGACGCTGATCAGGCTGCTATGTGGTGAGAGCTGGGAGGGTTGTTTCTCCAGGCATCTACACCTATTCAACATTCGCAGTTGTCACCTCGTCATTTTTATTGTCTTTTATGTTTCTTGAATCACTGGAGAGGGAACCAAAGCATCTCTGGGTGCGGTTGGGAAGATGTGGAGAGTCATGCTGAGCCGTAATGGAAGAGATGCTACTATAAAATCACGGCTAGGCTAAGACATATTGTATGTATAGGCGCAGGCACGAGTTTGGGATTGTTTGTAGTCGTATTATGTATGTAAGGCGTTTTGGGGGTTGGGGCCGCGGGTTCAACGTTGCCGCAGATATCACTGCATATACTTAAGACAGAATAAAGTACACGGCATTGGACATTAAGGCGTTTGAGCCTTTAATTTCCCTTACAAACAGCAATGACCAAGTGTTACTACAAAACAGGATGGAGTGTTCAAAGGCAACGTAGCAATGGTATCGAGGAAATATTGGGAAATTTTAGTCACAGTGCATGAGTTGGAAGCAGTAGAATAGCCTAAGCCTAAGTGTTTCTGTCTCTATAACGGTGAGAAAGAAGACATACACAAATGGCATGATATTTATTAAATCGTGTGTTTCGGGCTACTGAGCGTTTAGCCTTACCGAAGGAGATCGAGGTTCACTGGGAGCTTCTCCGCGGGATAAACCCTGACCGTAGGCAGACCGACAGTGGTGAATAATAATTTTGGCAATGGTGAAACTTAGAGACAAGTAATGATCGGAAAGAAGAGGAGGCCGCGGAACATGTCGGAATCATAGGATAGTCCAAGGGTAATGAGGGGTGCTTAAGCCTGAAGGGGGGTTATCATAAGTCATGATGAGCTGGAAGTTGGGGGCAATTCATGAGGGAACAGATTCATGATGAATGTGGCCAGTGCTTAATCCTCGGGCTATGGCCGATGTCCAGTGGTTCGGCGATGAAGCCCGGGAATTTTGACTATTCCTTGTAGTTTTCGGAGGGCACCCGAAGCATTTGGCCTTAGACTTCCTCATGGACATGTATGTCCGGATGGATCTACCAGTTCCGTAAACGGCGGACGGCTAAACATTCACGATCAAGAACAAAATTTGTTGTTGTCGGGAGCGAGGTAGTCTCGGTCAAAAGCATGGCGAGGGATGAAACGGAAGCTAAAGTCTTCTAATCGGTCCGGGGAGACATGCTCTGACAATTTGACAGGCGCTGTACTGATGAATTAGGAGAATGCTGTGACAGGACAGGCTCCCCCAGATTACTCTATCCTAGTATCCCCGCCACTGAATGAATTGTAGCGGGCCAGTATTCGTTCGGAAAGGATTTCGGCAACATATGATGGTCTGGGGCTGCTTGTGTTGTGGTTTGATAGATCTTTTTCCGACATGGTTGATCAAGAGCGCCATTGGTCGGAGGAAGAGTTGATGTCAATTCATTCTTCAAACAAGATGACAAGGCGGCCAATAAGAATGTCTTGATAATTAGAGACTAACAGTTGCAGTTCAGGGTCCGGGGAGTGTCGATATGTGCTGCGCGTCAATGGGGCCACCGCGAATATCACTGAGAATAATTGAACAAGATGATTGAAGTAACCTGGAAGTGAACAAGGATAATCTTCCCGGCGCATGCTGTATTTCCAAGTTCGCTGGGTCGGAGGAAGACGCCGGTGACGGGACAAGGGTAAGATGCAACGGTATGAGCTATTCCCGCATTTTGAGTTATCGCTGATTCGACAGAAGGCAAAGGATATTTCCTTTTCTAGATATAAAGAAGAAGTTTGGCTTGGGAATTGGTAATGGATTGTTTGATTTGACGCGCTTGGTCAGGCTAAAGTCCCTGGAACCTGGCTGATGCATCTACACACACACACACACACACACACGACACAGGACTTTAATGTTAAGATTTAGGTTAGCAGTGTGGCGGGCTTGGGGATGAGGCACTTTTCTCATTCCGATAGACACACAGATCACCGCTCAAAAATATCCTGGAGTCGTCCTTCGAGCGTGGGATTCAGCAAGGGACCTACCGTGATTATATCTCGTGTGGGGTTATTTGTTAGCTGAGAATGTCCATGCTTACCTGGGGATATACTGGGAGTAGTGCGACAAGTCAGGCCAGCTCAGTTTGGCGCTGAGCAGGAATTACAAGTGATTAATAAAGGCATTGATGAACGGATTAACGTCGATGATGATTTCACACAAGCCAAGATAAGATGTGCAGGCAATTTACAGTACCCCCACCACGTAAGTCTAAGAGCGACGGTGGCAAGCGTGGAGGTGAAGTGCTGTATAGAGCGAATGGAGAGGATCTGATAATGGATTGGAATAATGGGCGTTGGCTAATAAGAACCGTATCATGAATAATGAATGGCTGAAAACATGGCATCTTTGATCTTTACTACAGAGGGCATGGTACGACGGCAGCCAGGACCTACATTGCCGAAGCGAACGAGCGAATATCGGAGGTTGATGGTGGTGCCCATGAGAATGGGAGGCTAATAAGGTACCCGTATGCGCGCGACATATGAGAGCCTGAGATCCATTGGCCAGATGGTGGGGAAGAAACGGAGTTTGTACGGAGGAGCTCACGGCAGCTGTGAAGACCCTGGTGTAGTGCTAATAGATTAGTACTCTCACATGTAAGTTGCTGAGGCATCAATCTCGTGCGGTTAGTTGAATCTTTCAATTACCTCAAATGGTAGATGAAAACGAAAACGAAAAGCGTGTGGCGATAGTATGTGTTTCGTCTATGGCTACCGCATACAAATTCTTCAACTTGCAAGACCACAAACTCCAGACCCAGACAGCATTGCATTGAAAAAATGGAAACCCCCCCCAGGGGTGTGTGATGAGGCTCCTTGTCGATGTCGATGTGGGGTGCAACGCTAGACTGGGGTTTATCGGGAACGACAGAGATTAGGGTGTGTCTTGTCACTCGATTAGATGGGATAATGGCAACGCGATTGCCTATCGAGTGAGCTTTTTTCTGGCTCCCGTCCTTTATCTCTGAACACGGAAGACAAGGTACTTTGCAATCGTCGCATGTTTGTGCCGTGCCGTGCCACACTGCGCTGCGCTGCGCTCATGTATCCCGTCCTGGCGTCGGTCTTGTATCGGATGCGGACGCGGACCTCGATGCCATGACGGAAAGAGTGATGGAGCGAGCCAAGCGACCATCTCTTGCCATTCTTTCGCAGCCCTCGATAACCATATAAATCTCGCCTCCCGTCACCTTCGAGACGGTTTCCCTCCCTCCTTATCTCACACTCACACGTCTCGAAAAGTGTATCGAATCTCTTCGCAATCTTCTTCCCAGCAGGAATCTATTTATCACCACTTTCGATACACATCCCAAATGCAGCTGAACACCATGTCTCACCTTCCCCAAGAGCCCGAGTTCGAGCAGGCTTATGGCGGTAGGTAACCCATATGTACATCAATGAGAACATAAACCCTGACTTGCAATCTCCAGAGCTCGCCTCTGCCCTCGAGAACAGCTCTCTCTTCAACGAGCACCCCGAGTATCGTACTGCCCTTGCTGTGGCCGCCATTCCTGAGCGTGTCATTCAGTTCCGTGTCGTCTGGAACGACGACAAGGGTAACCTCCAGGTCAACCGCGGTTATCGCGTCCAGTTCAACTCTGCCCTTGGCCCCTACAAGGGTGGCCTTCGATTCCACCCCAGCGTCAACCTGTCTATTCTCAAGTTCCTTGGTTTCGAGCAAATCTTCAAGAACGCCCTGACTGGCCGTAAGTGACCTCATCGCCGCGCTTATCTGGTCCCTGCATATTGCGGGGCGATGGAATTAGCACAGTTGAAGGAATCAGACTCGCTAACATTGTTCTAGTCAACATGGGTGGTGGCAAGGGTGGTGCCGACTTCGACCCCAAGGGCAAGTCTGATGCTGAGATTCGACGATTTTGCCAGGCTTTCATGACCGAGCTGTCCAAGCACATTGGTGGCGAGACTGATGTTCCTGCTGGTGATATTGGTGTCGGTGGCCGAGAGATCGGTTACCTCTTCGGCGCCTACCGCAAGCTCCGCAACCGTTGGGAGGGTGTCCTCACTGGAAAGGGTCTTTCATGGGGTGGTAGCTTGATCCGACCTGAGGCTACTGGTTACGGTCTCGTCTACTATGTCGAGTACATGCTCAAGCACGCCAACCGTGGCACCTTCGAGGGCAAGCGTGTCGCTCTCTCCGGCTCCGGAAATGTCGCCCAATACGCTGCTCTCAAAATCATCGAGCTTGGTGGCTCTGTCGTCTCTCTTTCCGACTCCAAGGGTGCTCTCGTCGCCAAGGAGGGTTCTTCCTTCACACCCGAGCAGATTCATAACATTGCTGCCCTCAAGATCAAGCACCAAGCCCTGACCACTTTCGAGCACGATGGACAGTTCACATGGATTGAGGGTGCCCGCCCTTGGGTCCATGTTGGTAAGGTCGACATTGCCCTCCCCAGTGCTACTCAGAACGAGGTTAGCAAGGAGGAGGCCCAGGCTCTCGTTGATGCTGGCGCCTTCATCGTCGCTGAGGGTTCCAACATGGGTTGCACTGCTGAGGCTATTGATGTCTTCGAGGCTCACCGCAAGGAGAAGGGTGCTGAGGCTCTCTGGTACGCCCCCGGCAAGGCCTCCAACTGTGGCGGTGTCGCTGTTTCTGGCCTTGAGATGGCTCAGAACAGCCAGCGTATCCAGTGGACTGAGAAGGAGGTTGATGACCGCCTGAAGGCCATCATGAAGGACGCCTTTGTCGCTGGTCTTGAGACTGCTCAGAAGTACGTCGAGGCCAAGGAGGGTGAGCTTCCCAGCTTGATCGCTGGTAGCAACATCGCCGGCTTCATCAAGGTCGCCGAGGCCATGCACGACCAGGGTGATTGGTTCTAAATGGACATTTAAGGAAGTCTGGAGCGAGATAAGAGATCGATCAGGAAGACCGCAATACCCGAGCTGGGCTCACATCAAGGCTACCTGATCTTCTCATCACGATTATCTTGCCCAATGTCGACCTATTTCTGCAAAGAACGGAGTTTTATTCTTGGCTACTATCAGGGCATGCATACTGTTGGGCGTTGGCGGGGTTTCAAGAAGGGGATGACTTTTGTTTTTCTTCACGATAGACGTGGGCCTGGATCTTGTATAGTTTTTTTCACCTATTTCCTTTTCTCCTTTTTAGCCCGGTAGAACGAAGAATGAAACACAACACTTTTGATTCAAAGTCAATGAGAGCGCTCTGACATATGTTCTTGGTTAACTTAATTATATCTACCGTACATGAGAAGAAGCTTGATTCTTTCAAATGGTTCAAACTTTGGCCATTGTCAAATCACTTGGTATCATTATTCTGCCTCGCTCTTTAAGACTGGGGAAGACCTAAGCTACCTCACTCAATGATATAGTTTCAAGGGCCCAATCCGGCGAAGAGGTGATGTGATTCAATTTGGCAAATTCTTCTTTGGTCACGTATGCTGCCGCTTCAATTCGATCCAAGCCCTCAAGTATCTCCAGCGAAGTTCATTCATAGCCGTCTCCACTTCGGCATGTAACATTAGTAGCCAAGGATCTGGGATAGACGGATGGGGCGTTACCTAGTCTGGGTAAATTTATGGTTCCTGGTTGCTTCCTTGTGGAACCTCGGTTGATTGATAGTGGTACCGCGGGGAAGTGTTACCTTAGTTGGTACTTAGGTACGTAGGTAGGTAGGCATTGGATCTTATATCTCCTTCGTTCTAGTTGTAAGTCAGATATTATTCTTTTAAACTTACTTGATGCAGCCGAAGGACTTGGTTTGACCTCTTCTAAGCAGCGTATGTTGACACAGATTTGCGGCATAGTTAATCTCATCATACCTTCGACATCGCCCACCATGTTGCAGCATCCTCCTTTGACTGGCATCAAGGTGCTAGAATTCGCTGGTCTTGCTCCTGGTGAGTACACCAAAGACAAATGAAAGAGCAAAGTTGATAAACCGATTTTCCTTGAAGGACCTTATGCTGGCATGTTGCTCGCTGACGCAGGTGCCTCGGTTCTCCGCATAGACCGTGCTCGACCCGACACATCTGCTCCTACAGAAGACATGCTAGCCCGGCATAAATCCTCCATATCCGTGGATCTCAAATCAGAGCGGGGTGTTGCGCTTATAAGGCGCCTCGTTGCTGAGGCCGATGTCCTCATTGACCCTTTTCGTCCAGGCGTACTTGAGAAACTGTCTCTGGGTCCGGATGAGCTGTGCCGTCTTAACCCAAGGCTGATATATGGCCGCATGACTGGGTTCCGTCGTGATGGAAAGTACGCACTCATGGCAGGTCACGACATTAACTATCTTGCCGTTTCAGGTACACTGGGAATGCTGGGCAGAGATGACGAGAAGCCACATCCGCCGTGGAACATCCTGGCTGACTTCGCTGGTGGGGGAGCAATGCTATTTGAAGGTATCTTGATGGCCATCATCTCAAGACAATCTTCTGGCCGCGGACAAGTTGTCGAGGCAAACATGGTAGATGGAAGCTCATATCTGACCACTTTCCCTCGAATGGCGCTCAAGACGATAATGGGCAACAGTGGCCGAGGAAACAATTTGCTCGATGGCGGTGCTCCCTTTTACGACACTTACGAGACATCGGATGGCAAATATGTCGCCGTCGGGGCTCTTGAACCGAAATTCTTTGCCGCTCTTCTAAGTGGGCTCGACCTTGCTGGTCAAGGATGGGAAGATGATCAGCTCAACAGAGGTCGCTGGCCCGAGCTTCGGCATTTAATGACAGATAGGTTTCGAAGCAAGACTCGTGCCCAGTGGGAACTAGTCTTCGATGGTACAGATGCGTGCTGCACCCCAGTGCTGGAGTATAGCGAACTAGAGAATGATCCCAAGCGGGAAGGTGACCAGAGACCAGCGGTGACCTTGCGGGAGACGCCGTGTCTTGCCGTGAAAGAGGGCGTAGGGCATGCAGACCCAGCTCGGTTTGGACAAGGCCCAGGTGTACCCGGAGATGGCTATAGAGCGAGTCTGCTGAAGCCTGGAGCAGGGGGGGAGGAAGTCTTGAGGAAATGGTTGGGATGGGAGAACGGAACCGAGTATGTACTGGAGCGGGGAGGGTTTGTGCTCAAGGAGCTTTCCAAGCTGTGACATGTACTAAGTATGAGCGTCGTGTCCTATCCAAGCCGCTATTGGCGCAGGCCACTGGTAGAAAGACTAGATAACTTGTGTTAGGACAGAGGCACCAAAAAGAGAGAGTTGCGTTGGATGCACACTCAGAAGGGCAATGATTATATATTCTACCTATAACAGGACCTTTCTACACAATATACTGAGAACTATCAAGTATGCTTGGTAGACAGCGTAAGCCAGGCATGAAGTCGGGGAAAGCTTAGCTGTCCAGCCAACACATTACCACCATTTACTCCCGCTTCCTTAACAGCACCCCAAGACGAAACCACGCCTGCAAACTCTGTCGTACGCAAGGGCCAAGCCATGCATCCCAATGTAAGTCATTAAGCAGTCTACTCTAGGCCTCCTCCTGAAAAGTGTGGTATCGAAAAAAATAAATAAAGTGATGCTCAGGACGTCATGAGAAGGGGACCGGGAGACGACTGCTGGGTAGTGATCCCCCTGGGGCATTTGGTTCGTAGGTAGAGAAGCTGCAGATGGGCTCAGTCTGACCCTGACGCTGAGTGGGGAAGTTATGATATGAGTCTTCGTCCATCACCACATCACTGCACTTGACTGACGATCTCACTAGCCTTCGAGAGAGACTCAACCATCTGCTGGCACTCCTTTCTCCGTCGGATTGTGAAGTCACTCTCTTTCAGAAGGTCGTCCAATGTGTCGGTTCGGTACATGTTCTCCAATAGCTCTCGTTGCATTTCGTCCTTGGTAAACCTATAGCTGATGTTAGGCGACTTGAGGGAATCTCTGGCTGCGAAACACTTACTGCACAAGATTCAGCATGACAGCCTTGGGGACCATGTCAATCATGGTTCGCTTGACGATGTTATAGTAAGAGGAGATGAGGAGCTCTGTACAATCATTAGTATTATGTCATAAAAGCCAAACCCTTCATCTGTACGTACTGATAACCTCTACCTCAATGTTCTCGCGTTCTGACAGAGTACCAGAAGCCTTGAGAGTGGGTGGAGGAGCTTCCATAGCGGCGGCCTTTTTCTTGTTCTTGGCCGCGAAGAAACTGCCAAAGAAGCCCGAGTTACCGGCGCTATCAGGATCGGGGACTGTCGGGCTTGCAGCCCGGGGGGTTGATGCGAGTGGCTTGCCAGTCTTGGGGTCAACCTGAACAGGCTTGCTGGGGTTATATCGCTCATTCACCATCGCCATTGCCTGAGATATCAGTTTAGTGCCATTTCAAGTAAGCCCAGGATCGAATCAGCTTACTCGGTGACCGTTCAAAAAGTCGGGGTGGCCTGTGTTGACGTAGCATGACTCCATAGCCACCAAATCTCTGACAAGCTTGTTGGTAGGTTCCATAGCCTTCTTGAAAAAAGCAATTACTACGCCATGCATCTTTTCCTTCAGTTGAGGGTATCGGCGGTAAAGCTGCTTGGCGAGAAGCTGTGACAGAATTCGAACAAGTTCATCGTATACGAGAGAAACACACTTCAAGCTGGGGTCTTCCAATCGCTTGATCTGCTGCTTCACAATCAGTTCGAAAGCGGTAGTACCAACAAATAGTGCTGGAGAAGAGCCAGAAGAGTTATAGAGGATGGTACGGATGTCGACATCCTTGACGACATCAAATGGGTCAATGGCCTTGACACCGTTTGAGTAAAGCTCGTGGAAGACAAAGCTGATACGAGCACCTCCCGAAAGCTCAGTGCTGGACAGCTCAGTGTTGTTACCATCCAGAACTGTGCGCCACTCATTGGTGAACTCGGTGATGATATTGAGAACGATGTTGGCGCTGTTGCCGAGCATAGAGGGGCCGAGACTTTCCAGCTCAGCTGAGTACTTTTGAAGAGAACTACTGATGCGGGCCTTGATGTCAGGTAGGGTCTGTTTGATGTGCATCATGAGAATAAGGTTAAGTTTGCGCGCGAGATAAGGAGTTCCACAGTATGAGCTCTTGTTTCGGTAAGCCTTATGGTTTTCGAAAAAGTTCTTCTCAGCCTCGAGCGCCTGGTTGATGGCCTTTCGATTATCAATATCTCGTTGGCCTCGATTCACAACGGGGACGTAGCCCAGTCGAAGAGGAATGACACGGTTCGACAGAATATCGATGACATCGGTTCCCTCATCCATCAGATCAACCTTGGTTAAGACTCCGATCGTCCTTTGACCTTCAGGGTCAACCTCTCGTGCCAGCTTGAGACCGTCCGAGTTGGCCAAATCTTGGTTGGCGGCAGTGACTGCAAGTATGATGGCGTTGGACTTGCCAATATGTTTAAGAACCATCTCCCGGATCTGTCGTTCGATATCGCGGGGCTGGTCTCCGACTGGGACCTTGGTAAGTCCGGGCAAATCGACCAGGGTCAGAGTGAGGACGTTGGGAGAGTAGATACGAAGGTTGATGGGAGCGGGGGAGATGCCGGCATTTCGTCCAACCTTGGCTTCTGTTTCTCGAGAGATCTCGTCTCGAATCTTGGAGAAGTCGTAGAACTTCTGCCCAGGGGCATGAAGGAACTCTCCCCACTCATCGGCATTGGCCTGCTTGTCGTTGGTGGTATCAACCTCATCGGCCTTGACTCCATTGCTCTGTGCCGGGCGGTTGATGAGTTGAAGAACGAGGGGACGTCGGGTTACAATACCAGAGCCTCGGGGCAGGCTAAGAGGGGCGGTCAGTCTCATGGCGACCCAACGTAGGCGGTATGCAGCAAACTCACAAGTCTCGACCGACAATATTCTCCAAAACTGAACTCTTTCCACTTGACTGGCTTCCCACCACGGCGATCTGAGGCAAGTCGATAGGGTTGTTAACACCGACAGTCGCGAAAACATCCTGAAGCTTATTGACAAGTCTATCAATGGAAGTTAGAGGCAGGGTAGAGTTGGAGGATTGACATCGTGACTAACTGGATCAGGGCGGGATCCGAAATGCCGCCCTGTGAAGCAAGGGTGCCGCTCATGTTCGTTGATTCTTCCAGCTTGAAACTGTGTACGCTTGAACGATGCGTAAAGTCGAGCGGGTTGAAAACGATGGGTGGGGGAGGAGGGTTATTGGTTTATTTAACTTCCGGAAAGCGGTCGAGGCAAAAGATAGCAGGAAACGTTGCGCAAGTTTGGAAAAAGGCACCACAGCAGCCCTGGTTGGTCTGTAAGATTTTCACCCGTACAAGTCGCGAGAATGAACAGCGTTCGGGGGTGGAAGCTCGTTGTATATGAGAAATGGGTGGTGTTGCTAGAATAAAGGAGGGAACTCGCAGGACGACAGCGAGTTCACGAGCCTAATGGCACTAAGAATTGCGCGCCGCATTACGTCCTTACATTGTGCCACACAGTGGCGCAGGAATGCCCAATCTCAGATTTTATTGCCTTACATAACTGGTCCAAAGGCTTAGCGTTCCCATCAATTGTATTGCACGTGACGGCCCTGAATATCATTCTGGCCAACATGGAAGCTAAGAACTCTGTAGCCTGATGAACACGTCAGCTTGTGATGGTCCCCAAAGATAAAAATGGTTGCCTTCCTTTAGGCGGCATATCTAAGAGAAGCCATGGCGATACTGTCACAACATGGCTTCATCAGTCGGTAGCTTCTCCTGGCTGGAGGCCTCGATATAGATGTTCGAACCTGAGGTACCTATTCATCTCACCTATCAAGGTATATTCAAAAAGCGACCCAAAATGGACTTTGGATTAAACATGTATCTGATTCTATTCAATCAAACCCAGGAGCGGTTCATTTGTTTTGTCATCATATTTCGTTGGCGCTTTACAGGTTTCAATACGGTAATTCAAGGACACTTGTACTATTAGACCCTTGTTCATATGGTCAGTTCTTGTTGGATCTTTCGATGCCAACTTCAAGCGACGATAAAAATCCAGTTAGCCATGCCTTCATTCTAATTTGTTATTTTGAAAAGAAAAAGAAGTTGTCTCCAGGCCCTAACAGGGTAAAGAGGAAGGGAAGGATCATGTGCATGAAATACAGAAGTAGTGGGTGAGCTACAATGACAAGATGTCCGTCTTGTGCATGATATCCAGTGGAGGCTATATAGTACTATCAAGTAACTACTAATGTAGTAGCTTGCTCGAGAACTGCGAGCATGGTGGTAGGACTTGTGTGAGTGATTGCAGCAGAGTAGCAGTAAGAACATAAAGTTTCTGGGTGCCCCCTTGAAGAAAAGCACACTGTAAGAAATTCTCGGGATTTCACAAAGCCAGGCGCAGTCCAGGATTCGGGAGTATCTCATCATTTGTGGTGACGATATGATTTGAACGTCATCAGCTAAGGCTGCACTGGTGTGGGGGTGACACTGCATCTTAAGCCGAGACGCTAACTGACGGATGGGTGAGAAGTTCCATTAGGTCTTCGAGTTCGTTAGCAGTCAACAAGAGAATGCATGCCTATATGTTTCGTCCTTTGGGGTATTAGAAAGAAAATTACCTATCAAAGAAGTGATGGGACATCAAAATAGTAAACAGAGGCAATGTTGAATAGGCTATCTCGTCTCGCAAACCTCCACTCATTCCGCCCTCTGTTTCATAATTCCCAATGTTTATGCCACTCAACGTCAGCACCAATGACCGATGTTTCAGGGGTAGACCTGGGGAGAACCTGGGCTGCAGGTGGGCTTGGGTGTGCTGTACACCTGCTTGCTTGCTGAAGGAGAAGCATCCAAGGGTGCTTACGGCTCCCAATTAGCACCAACGACAACAGACAGCTCTGCCATACCTCAACACATAACACCATACCTGCGGACCTGTAGTCACTAAGACCACCACAGTGATAGCTCTGATAACCTCGTTGAAACTCGTAAATATTGAATTGAGCCGTCTCTGGCTTACTCAACATCTGCCTACTAATTTATAAAAGACCAAGACGGCTGTTTCCTCCAGCATCTTCACCTCGTCACATGCACCTACCTTGCGAACTGACCACAGCTACTAACCTAACCTACCTACCTATCAAGCGCCACCACCTCCACCTCCCGCTTCCAACCACCATCCATTACATACACTACATCACAATACCACGACTCTTCACATCCATCCTGCCTTCTGTCATCGTGCTGGCCTTCTTGTTGTTTCATTATCTTGCCTGAATACTGCCTTTTCTGGTCGAAAGCCAGTTTTCTACTAATCAAGCTACCCCAGATTCTACCGCGGCAGGAAACCGCGGAGAGGCCGTCCTGGACTCCTCCGGCGAGCCATCGCACCCAAATCTCCACGACACCACTTCCAGTGATCCAGACACGCCACATCTTCTTTCGAACTTTCCTAACACTACTGCTTCTGCCCATTCCTCCGCCGTCTCCCCGGCTAACGTAACCGCACCCCAACCCCATCGACAAAACCGGAATCAGACACAGACTGGCATCGCGAATATAGATTCTTCGGCTGCCAGATTTGAAGGACTTCCGGGTCAAGTACCGGCTCGGATACTCGGACGACGTCAACGCTCCCCAGCTCCTGACCGCCGTTTCGAACCGTCAACCGACCGATCCTACACGCCAGACGGTTATCTTATCGCTGAGCCTAGAGCAAAGCGACGAAGAGGGAACGTCACGATGGGTGGCAGTGACATTCTTGATCCCCATAATGGTGCTCCTTTAGGAATATCTAATGGATCAAGTGAAGTGTTTTCAGGGGTCACAAATGGTAATAAGACTGCCTTGAACGGATCTTCAGCTCGAGATAAGAACACTTCGGTCATCAGACGCAACGAACAATCCTCAAAGTACTTTGGCCATGATCGTGAGGAGGTAACCCGACTATTGATACAAGCGTTATCAGACATGGGGTATCGGACTGCCGCAGATAATGTGAGCCAAGAGAGTGGGTACGAATTGGAAAGCCCAACCGTAGCCGGCTTCAGATCTGCTGTTCTGACCGGGTCATGGCCCGTGGCCGAAGAGTTACTTGCCGGCGCTTCGTTGGAGACTGAAGGCCCAGGTAACGGCCTTGTATTGGCACCTGGCGCGGATCCCAACGCCATGAGGTTTTGGTTACGACAACAGAAGTTTCTGGAGCTTTTGGAGCAGAAAGATACAAGCAAGGCTCTGATAGTACTTCGAAGCGAGTTGACACCGTTATCCCATGACACTGGTAAACTGCATTTCTTATCAGGTCTACTCATGTGTCGTTCGGTCGAGGATCTTATGGCAAAGGCTGAATGGGATGGTGCGAATGGCCAATCTCGAAAGCTGTTGCTCTCGGAGTTATCAAGTACGTATTCTGTCGAATCGTTTGATTCCGTGCTGACATGAGAAGAATGCATATCACCGTCGGTCATGCTCCCTGAAAACCGCCTGGCAGTCCTTCTTGAGCAGGTTAAGCAGAGTCAGATCGACACCTGTCTATACCATACTGAAGCGTTATCGCCTTCGCTCTACTCAGACCACTTCTGTGATAGACGCAACTTTCCAACAGAGGTCGCATTGGAGCTTTCGAATATGGCCGATGAGATTTGGCAAGTACAGTTCTCCCATGATGGAACCAAGATGGCGGCGTGCGGTAGTAGTCCAGAAGTTATGATATGGGATACACGCACCTTTAGAGTCTTAGAGTCTCTCGACGGCCATGATGGCGGCGTCGGAAACATTGTTTTTAGCCCTGACGATTCTCTAATTCTCTGCTGCTCGAGAGACGGGCATGCAAGATTGTGGACTACTCATGTGAGTTATTACCAACTCCCAATTTTCATACCCGAATGCAGCACTAACAGCGAGCTTAGGACGGGACTTTGATCAGGAAATTTCCTAAATTCGATGAGCCTGTGAGCGGCTGCGTTTGGGCTCAGGACAGTCGGTCACTGGTCGTTGGAACGCTAGATCCTAATTACAGCCTTCGAACTCTGAACCTGGATACGAGTGAGCAGTACGAGTGGGGGGTAAAGCATAGGGTCCAGGATCTATGTGGATCGCCAGACGGTCGCTGGCTCGTGGCTGTCGACAATCAGCAGACAATCCACGTCTACAACGCTGTTACACGAGAATTGGAGTTTGATATGGAGCTCAAAGCCCGGCCGACATCAGTCAACATCAGCCAAGACTCGCGTCATCTTCTTGTCAATAAGTGCGACGGTGAAGCTCAGCTCATTGACCTCTTGACGCGGAACTCGGTCCAGAAGTTTTTCGGTCACACAGGCGGTGACTATCTAATTCGATGCTCGTTTGGTGGAGCCAACGAGAGTTTTGTTCTAAGTGGCAGTGAAGATGGCAACATCGTTATATGGCATAAAAACACGGGTGCGGCAGTCGAGCGCCTACATGGTCATCATCCCCGCTGCAATGCTGTTGCATGGAATCCTACCGACTCCTATATGCTAGCGTCAGCGGGAGACGATGGCCGAATAAAGATGTGAGTGTTTTTGCGTTGCCACGGGGACCCAATGATTGAGTAAACAGCTAACACGAATCACTCAGCTGGTCCAACAAAACGGTTAGTCTTGAATTAAGGGCTCGTCATAATCAAGCAGGCAACGGCTGGACAGCAGAGGAAAGATGAACGTGGTATCGTCAAAGACTCCTGACGCATTCAAGTGACTTTTATTTTTGGCAGGAAGAACACGGTGGGCGTGCTTTGTGTTCGGCTTATAGAGTAGATGGAAGCGAATGTACGGAAGTATAACACCAAGAGTACTTACGCCGACACAACCATAATTATCATGGGCTGAGAAGAATCGGGGGAACGACCATTGATTGTCTCGGCGTTAGGTTTGGGTGGTGATGTGTAAAACGAGATGTCTGAATATGTTAACTTCCTCACCCTCCTGTATTCAGCTAGACAGAAGCGTGACCGTGAAATCCCATCTTCGCAACCCGTTTCCTGTCCTTTTAGACCTTGGTGGCCCGGAGCGAGTGCCCTTCGTGTGCCGAAGAGTTAACTTGCGCTGGACAAGACAGATTGGGCGTCGACTGCGAAATCGTCCCTCACAACATATCTTCAACCAAACTAGCAGAAGAAAGCTGTGAGCCGCCGATTGAAAAGCGCGTGCCAACTACGCACACAGGGCAGGCAATGGTATCAGCACAACTGTTTGGAGTCATTAAGTTTGAAGCATCCTGTAACTTGCGCTCAATCTCGAAGTCGCTTGACCCCCAGCAAACCTGGCGATATGGAACAGCCATGACAGAGAGAATCACAGCGTCAAGAACACGTGTAGCTTAAAGGGCAGTACAGTCTATCTCTTGTGATGTTGAGACCGCGGAAACAGACAATTCTAACAAAATTGGTCACCTAGGTTGGTAGTGAAGGCGCGGTACATTGACTGCTATCAATGTTGTGATTTCCGAACGAATTCTTGCTATCCACAACAACCAGTCAATACCATAGAACAAAGTTATTAGGCAGACTGATTGCCTTCCTTATTTGTTATTTGCAGTTATATAGATTGCCCTTAAAGGCAATCTATAGAACCTTCTAGGATTTTAGCCTGCCTATATAAGGCCTGGCTTCTTCTTTGTATTTAGATGAATTAAGTTGCATCTTATATCTCTTCTGAAGTCAGGATTTGGATTGGCCAGCTAAGCTACGGGAGCACTAGATGTGATCTGATGCCGGCTTAAGGGATATAGCTTGCGATTTCTTTAATGGTTGAAGTTTTTGTGAAGATATTGGACAAGAAACCTATTTCTGTAATGACACAATGATGGTAGCCGGATTAAATTACGAATTGGCCAAGGTCTGCATGTAGCCGATAACTAATGGGCAACGCCTAAGGGAAGCAAGAAAACCTAGGGCCTTCATCCTTAACGACAAAAATGTTGGGGCATCTTAGTTAAAAGTTGGAGGCTTTCTTGCTCCCTGGGGGATGTCTAGTAAGACACATGCATAGAACAAAGAATCCTCTACTAAATAAAAATATATTTCACCATCAGCAGTGCCTGCATGAACTGACCTTGCAGTACTGGGACCAGGGCAGATGATCGGAATGGTGGCCAGGTCAAGCACGGGACGGCACGCCATTTGTGCATCCGCAAGATCGATCTTGGATGGAAACTAAGAGAATTGCAATCTAATAAATGAAAGACTAGAAATAGCCAGGGAGTTGACACGGTACTGAACCATGCTTGGCACTCAATAGCCTATCGACGCGCAACAGCATCCGAGATATTGGGCTACACGAGCAGAGGTTCATGGACCTATCTGCATGTAGCTCGGGGCACTTAGATCAAAACATGATATCACCCAGGACTTGTCCGACTTCGACCAGGTCTCTGCAGCTGTGGATAATACACGACGGCCTCAGCCATAGGCTCGTCAAAGTACTCGGCCAGGCACGATACTATAAGCCTCACTGGTGGGCTTTGAAGGAGGGTATTGGATATATGTACCCCAATCATTTATCCCATCTACATCAAGAGACGGACAAAAGAGGCGGCAGTTAAAGTAAATAGCAAATCAAAATCACTTGCATCTCCTATGGAATACATTTCTAGACCTCCAAAGTGACAGATGAAAGAGTTGAGCCTCTTTGCAGATTTGAGAAAGACTAACTTACTTGAACTTCTTCTCGAGAATTCAATTCAGAAGACAAGTTATGCCTTGATTACGAATCCATATGAATCTCGCAAAGCCGCCGCCGCCGATGCATTTCGGACGGTAAAGCGAATCAACAACACTCCGCTTGATTCTGCACAGAATAACATACACAAAGTCATACATTAATCCCGATTTGTGGAGCTGATTATTGATTTATCTACTCCGTGCCATCGAGACTTCTCCTCCTTGGCTTCCTTTGAACCCCTGTCAACACATGGTGAACCGTGCATTATCGAGCCATGTACTCCATAGAGACACCAAGACCCTGACGGCTGTTCCCCCCTGACGTTGGAGCAACCATGGCTCACGGACGACGTGGGCACCAAGACGGATGAAGAGCAAGGCCGAGGTAGAAAGGAAGGGCCGAAGTGGAGGTAGAGTTGGTATTGTTGAGAGGCACCTGTAGCATCTGAACAGATATGGAAGTTGAGCAAGTGTCAATCAAAGATGTTGTTTGAGGTGACAACCTGTCTTTGAACAGTAAAAAAGGGGTCAACAAGCTTGTTCCGAACAGGGTCGTGATAATATTAATAACGCACTCACGCGAGGATAGAAAACTACTGTATTGGTTAACATTCTGAACACTGTCGCTATGCACCGTATTATCTGACGATGATACATGGAGGAAACGTCTCCTTCAGGAAGAGGATGAAGAGCAAGCCCAGAGTGATGTCGATGCCACCTTGAGACCCCTGGAAATATCCCGACGGGTTTTGATGTTTTCATAACCCCTGCTTAGTGGACCAGGAACGGCCGCCGGAGGGCTGGGTATTGGGATTTCACTGTAATTGAGTTCACTACTCCGTACCTGACTGCCTAGTATTGTATGCAACGGCTGACGTTCAGCCCGAAGGAACAGTCAGGACCATCGAAGAGTGGAGGCTATATTTCTATGTTAATGACTTCTCCTACAATGTTGATACTCAAACAATGAGGTTTGAGTGTTGAAGATGAAGACCAGCCGACTGTTGGAAGGATTCCGTGCTGAGGATGCTTTGGCCTACCTTACTACATGCTATATATGTGCGAATGCCTTGATCTTACCTTGGCTATAAAAGATTTGGAAATCGTCGCGGGATGGGCCGGCGCCGCGTGTAAAATGGGCGACGGACTCTGCCAGCCTGTCCATCAGATACCATAGCAGACTACAGAGTCCCAGATCAAACAATAGTTATGGTAGTATTTTGAGTATCTTTGACGGAGCCCCTAGAGCCCGTGTTGGTAGCGCGGTGTTAGAGCAACCAGAAGTGCTGACCTTGACCACTTGCTGACTCTTTAAGAAACGACAAAGCACTAAGATCGATCGTGATTGAACTTGTGGTATTCCGCAAGATCTTCAATCGTGTCCAAAGCAATTTCGATGAGGCTTGAAGCTCTTGATTCTTTCCTTTTAACTCAAAGACCAGAACACAGCGACTACAACTAGGCACACTGATATAAGGCAGGTCTTTGCTTTTTCGATCTTGGGGCATCCCTGTAGATGACATACCGCACTCCGTGCATTACCGTGCGATGAGAAACACTCAGACGATCCAGGCATGGGTTAATTATTATTAATGGCTCAAGCGTCTTTATGGGCACGGTTACATGGGCACGGAACCCATGAGCGAAGGAGTTGGTCTTCCATTTTCGGTTTACGACCCTCATCATATCGGTTGGTTCTCAAATATAGTGTTCACAGACATGGTTGCCAATTCTCCTGGGATCGATCAATGTCGGGAATATCTGGAAACATGATTAAGCGGCCACGCAGGCCTGGAACTAACACCCGTCTCCCATAGGAGTTTAGAGGGAATAACGGGCAATCAGACGTCGTAAGGACATAATGTAGCTGGGAGAATCAAGGGTGTTGAAGGCGCTGGAACAGAGAGTTCCCAGCGGCGAGATCGGCCCACCAAGTCACTTCGTGGCTTGCAAAGGAGAGCATTCAGAGAATCTAATGTGGCCGCAATCTTGCCAGAAGCGCTAAGGTATCCTGAGTCGTGCTCCCTGCAGCAAACAAGTTGGAACGATATCTTGCCTTACCAAGCTTACATAGTACCTAATTAACTTCAAACGCTCCGGGGACTGAAGATAGGAGGGGTTTCTTACCAATCTAGGGGCTGAGTCTGCTCTGCAGCTTCCGGCTCTACCTAGTTATCTACCTGAATTTGCTTGCCGATTTTGCCCATCGAGACACTATTTTACTACAGCTTCAAGAACTGAGGGAAAGGAGGATTGAATTGTCCCCACGTCTAAGTGCCCCTCCTCCTACCTGGTAGGTACCTACTAGAGTAAGTAAGCACAGGGGTACATACCTGGTAATCAGTTGTCAAATTCTCCTGGCGTAGAGTAACAAGGTCGATCCACCAGGCTTACCCCGAGTCAGTTTCAACTGGGATGAACTGTTTGTTGACCGACTAACCGCCTAGTTTCTCAAAAGTTATCCATAATCGGGAAATTTCCTGACACAAATGTGTGCAGTTCTTATTTTCTTGCTCCCCGACATTAATTATGCAAGATCTCAGGCAATACGGTCAGACACCAACTTTTCTTCAAACTTTGTAAAATCTCAATATGATATCTGCGCTCTGTCCTCCCACCACAGACGGAAAAGAGCGAAGACCAGCATCGTTCCTTAAAAAAGCTTAGGTACCTTAGCTACGTACCTTAGGTACCTAAGTAGGTACCATGGTTAGCAGGGACTTACTACTAAGGTATAAGTTGCCTAGGCCTTGAGGTAGGTAGTAGTTACCTAGGTAGGTACCTAGTAGTAATCGAGGTGGTTATAGGTTGTGTCAATTATGCCTTCCTTTCTTCCATCGATGCTGGTGACTTCCAGACAAGGCTGTATGGAGTCGGGCAAGTTGTGTTCGCTGTACTGTAAGGTACATACCTGGAGAAATCACTCAACCGGTGTTGAGGCTGTTCCTTCCATTTCTGTTCGAGACTTTTAGTTCATTTCGCCTGACTCCTGGCTGTAACGCATCTTCCTCGGTACCTGCCTTAGTACCAGACCACCCGCATCGACCCTCGCGCCCCCCGGTCTTCTCAAAGGTGGATCCTGCTTAAAGGTGAACCTCGTGCTAACCATGTCTCATCCAGGATGGATTAGGTCAAGAAGCTGAGGCCATCTCATCATGGCCCCCCTCCTCCCGCATCCATCCCATCTCCAACAGGGGGCTGGTGGAGTCGGTTAAAAGAAATCCAATCCGATGGAAGAAAGAGGACCTTATTAGACGGCCAGCCAACGAGCTGAACTAACCAATGTTTGTGTGTCTAGGTAAGTAGGAAAGTAAGCCGCCAACGAAAACCCTTCTTCATCAAACAACCCTTTTAGGTTTTCTTTTGTATCCCATTCGACTTTCTGAGCAAGACAAGACGAGACACGGGACGGTTGTTACCTTCCTTTTTACCTACCAACCTACTGTTTGCACCTAAGCCTACGACTAACTTAAGTTTGTCCTGAGTACCTTTTAGTAGGGTGCCTTAATTGGCTACTCCGATCTGCCCGTCCCGTCTCCGAGCAGCTGCCGAACCTTCCATTATCCGGCCGAGTCCCCTTTAGTTTGCTTCTGTCCGGTTGCCACAAACATCATTGGATCTTTCGACTCTTCTAATTTTCTTCTCTGCATTCCACCTCAACGGTTTTTCGGTCTCGTCTTTGTGCGCTCAACTTGTTTTCGATTAGCCATTTTTCGCAGTTCTGTTTCTGGGAGCTTGTTTGTTTTCTGCTACTCTTGGCTTGCCGGGATACTCTATCCCTCTATTGGCTTCCGTTGATGATTCAGTTCTCATGATGCGATTGTGATCCCACTCGCTGGCTTCTTTTGGCATCAATTTGTCCGACTTGACATTGTTCCCATGGTTTACGTTGCGCATATTCTTATCGTGCTCACTCACCATGGATAACTTGGAAGGGATGCTCCTGGTCCCTCCAGAACGAGGCCAGATACTTGGAAGAGCTGTTTGGAAGGTTAGTCTCCTTTATCGCGCTGCTCTATTTGTCACTCGAACTCACAATCATCCGAAAAAGCTGCGATATGTCGTCGTTGGTAGGCGTAACACCAGAGGTGGCCCTAGTCAGTCACAGTTTATATCCAACGGTCGCAACAACAGTCTTGGGGGCAGTAGATCTTTCCCCAAACTACCCATAGAAGAATCCTGCATACTCATCTACAAACACAAGGTATGAAGCCCCTGAGTATCTAACCCGATGTCTCCCAGCTGACCCCATTGGAATTCCAGGACGACACTGAGCCAATCCAGCAATGGCCAGTGAACTCTATCACCGATTGTCAGGTCCAACAGATCAATCATCGCAAACAGGGTCCCGTTCTCCCTACTCTCGTCATATCCGTTGCCGACAAAGAAAAGAAACGACGTTCGAGCCGGGCTGCCGGTCTCATATCATCGAGCAAAGAAGCTAGCGCGACGACCCTGTGGTTTCGCACGCCTCCAGACGATCATCATGTCAGTTTACATGAGTGGGCACGCAACATTCTTGCTAGAAAATCTCCGATGAGTCCAGAGAGCCCAATGTCACCCCAGTTCTCCAATCCCTTTGCCACGATGTCTCGCGATGCCTCCGATTATTTCTCCCGGCCAACTAGTGGTAACAAATCTGGCCGTTCTGATCCACGGAGTCTTCAACATAAGAGCTCCATCAACACTCAATCAACAACCACAACCACCACCACCACCAGAGAGCGGCCCCTCACATTCAGTTCCGAATCCCTCAGTTTACGATCAAAACGCAGCGATGTCTCCTCTCCTTCGAGCAACAATTATCCAATTCAGCAGATGAATTTCCCGATTCCTGGGCAGCACTACACTACGGTCCTTCCAACTGATTTGCCATCCCCTGTCAACACCACAGGAGATTATCAAGGGGAATTCATTGAGGGGTGGACCTCCGCACAAGGAAGATCATCCACAATGAGCTCGCCAATCCGCGGTCGTAGCAGTATTGGCTCTCAGCCGCCACATCCATCTATCGCTGCGATAGAGTCTAGCTCTCCGCCTGGGCCACGAGAGACCATCTTGGACAGAGCGTTTCAGATGCGATGCATTCCTGGCTCAGAGCGAGAGGTGCCTGGCGAGGAGAAGTTGAGCTCGTTAGCTCGATTTGATGCATTGATGCGAGAAGCTGACGACAAAATGAAACAGAGGGCAGAAGCCGAACGAGCCCAACAATTGGCAATGCGCAGTGCTTTCGAGGCCTCTGACAGTTCTAGCCAAGATGATGAAAGCGATTCGGACGATTTAGATGAGGATGCGTATGGAGGGGTTCCTGATCGACGAGGTCCCGCCTTGATACCTTCAACAACACAAAGGGCATTGCAGTTTATTGCTGATCGTCGTGACCCAGCACCGTTATCACCATCCAGCCGTTCTTCGGTATCGAGGACTCCGATGATACCCCAGTCACCTCCTATACGACCGCACACTGCACATGCTAAAACGAGGCCGAATCCAACGCAGAGGACCAACAGCACCCCTCAAATGATTGCCAACATGGCCAGGCTGGAATTGGCAGCACCCCCAAGCAAGGTGTCTGATGATTCCTCATTAAGGTCGAATGGAGACAAGCGTCTCTCCACTTCAAGCACTGCTACCAAAAGGTTGAGTTTCACCGAATTTACCAAAAGACTATCGAGCACCAGCAGCTTACTGTTCGTCCAGACGAACGCTAGTGGGAGGAGTTCCCGGAGAAGCAGCGAGATCGACCTCCAGCCCTCGCCCCTACCATGTGGGACACTGAATCCACAAAGAATTGCAGTGCCCACCCGAGACCAAGACCGAGACCAAAACTCGGGTGATGTCACCACAAGATGTGGATGGCGCAACAGTGTTGGCGTTGTCAGTAGAGATGGCACCTTCTTCTGAGTTCGCCATGTCAAGAAACAACGAGACCATATACTGAGATGATCCCACAATACTCGATCCCATGGCTGAAGTTTTGACGAATCTGAAGCGATATCTAGTTCTGAATTTTGCTGTTATGCAATTGCATACGATAAGGATATGGGCAGTTTTTGGTGCAGCCTAGCTGCTTGTACGATTTTGATACCAAACGATGGCATCGTCACGACTCTTATGACGGAGATAAGGGGCCATTGGGTACGTGGCCCCAGGCGTTTACTGTTCATGGATGACTTTCTGTCTCCACAAGCATTGCTCGGTGTCGTTGGATTCTGATGGGCATTGGCATACATTCAACCCCATAGACATCATACAAGGGTCATTCCACGACCAAAGCATCACCTAATACATCTTGAAACTTCTTTTGACGTGATAGCATTGTCATATACATAAAATCACCGGCGAATGGTTCTCGGGGCTGGAGCTCAGGGTTCGTCCTCACTTGATGTGGGTTCTTCCCAGTCCTCTATTCCTATTGCTGGCGTGGGTGCTCAACTGTCATGCTTTTGTCTTGCGTGTCATCCATCAACTGTATTTGCGAACCCCCTTCCGGTCCTGGTATTCTTCGTAAAGCCCATTCAATATCATCCAACATCCATGAAGGGATGTCCTTGACCCCTTTTTCATCATCCACATACATCGTACCACACCCCTCTAGTCTATCGGATATACTTGGCGATGGCTTCTTGCTCCTCAGGGCTTAATCGCTCACTGACGAAGCGCTCAATTGCGCCGCCATGTCGCTGATTGGCGCTGACCATGTACTCTTTTACCCACTTGGTGACGTCGAGAACCTCAGGGAAATCATCCTTAGCCAATGCTCTGCAGGTGTTGAGGGCAGTAAAGGACATGCCGAAGCCAATGTCATCAACATCTGCCTCGGCAACGACCTCATCGCCAGCGCCAGCAGCCACAGTAGGAGGGTTAACAAGTAGTGAAAGAAGCTTGCGACAGCTGTTGGCCCAGCCCTTCGCAAATTGTTGAGCAAACGCTGACGAGTCACACAGAGTCTTGGTAAGAGAGACAACTGCAACCTTTCGATCAACTGGGCGTGCAAGTTTCTCTGTTTCACCAAGGACAAAAGCAGGGTAGACCTTGGTGAAAACGCCGTCTTCCACTGAGTTTGACTGCTGGATGAAGTAGTCGGCTCCATAGCCAGCCTCAACACGAGCAGATACAAGATGGTAGAAGCGGACAAAGCGGAGTTTTAGAGACTCGGCAGGGGTTCCTTGAAGCTTCGTGTAGACTAGCCTGAGAATTGTACCGAAGTAATCATTAAGGACAGCTCTGTGGCCAAAGATTAGATATCAATACAAACATGTGAAAATGGAAGACTTACGGCTCAAAGCTCTTCACAATGGAATCCAAGATGTCAAAGGCGAGTACCTCCGACTTTTTGCCACTGAGCAGCTTCTGGAAGATTCCAAGCACGGGCGCAATTTGTCCCTCGGCCTGAATAGCCTGGGATGCCCGAGGAATAACAGCCGACAAGAGACGTGTGCATGCAGGGACGTTTCCTCGAGTCTCCCAAAGTGTGGGGTTTAGGAGAGGACCTAACAGGGCCTTGTAATTCTCCGAGATGGTCTCAGAGGGGCTAGATTCGAGAAGCTGCGCAAGAATCTGGAAGACATATTGCATGAATTCTGAGGACATGTTAGCAAGGTTCACAAACATGGAACTGCGCGACCTACCCGTGACATCCTCGACCAAGATTTGATGGAAGGGCCCCCACAGCTTCTCGTTGAAAAGAGCAGCATTGCTAGGGGCACAGTATCGGACAAGAGCACCAATAGCCTCGAAATGGTAATAATAGAAGCGGGGGTTGCTGGGGTTTTGCTTCATAACATTGGTGATGAGGATGAGATGAGTCAACACATTATCCAGCAGAGGAATAGCTCCGTCTTTGATAACGATCAAAATTCTCATAACGCAACGCATTAAAAACTCGTTCTCCTGTAGCTTGGCAGGGCTTGATTCCTTTTCAATGAGCTTGAAGAGATGGCCGAGAAGATCCTTGGCGAAGGGCTCAATGTCTGCACGGGGAAACATGGCATTGCCCACATCATCTGTGAGAAACAACACCCTCTCCACTGCGATAGCAGCATAAGAGTAAACGACGTAGTTGTCTGAGTTCAGATTCTGGATCAGGGGGCCCAGAGCCACTTTCCACTGCTCCTTGGACAGCTGACTTCGGAAAGTGTAGAGGTACTTGATGGCGTCGACCTTCGAGATTGGTTCAATACCTTGCGTGTTAATAAGATCTTGGGCAATGTGCTGCTCAAAAAATTCAACGACATTGACAAGGGGGTTAACAGTCTTTACACCTTGAGCAGCAGTTACCGCACCCTTGGCAGCAATAGACAGGAAGAGATAGATGGCAGTATCCTTGGCCTTCCAATCACTGCTTCCTTGAGACAAGTAGTGACTGATATATTTAGACACCACCGTTGTCACAGGCGCTTCAAATCGTTCCTGAAGCTTTCGAAGAAAATCGGTAGCAGATCGACGACGTGAGTCTGTGTCAGACCCCTCCAGATCCCTGCGAATGAATTCAATAGGCTCGTCCTCAAAGAGCTCGATATCCGATTCGCGGAGCGCCACATTTGGTAGAATAACCTTCTCGACAATCTGTGTCAAAACATCCTCGCTATTGAAGATTCCTGAATGTTGTGCAGACGACGCAATAGCGGTAAGGAAATGCAGAGCTTTGCTGACAATAATGTCGTATTTGGTCTCGGGGCCTGTTGAAGACAAAAGGTTCCACGCTTTCTCGATGAAGGGCTGACAGTACTTGGAGAAATCCTCATCGTATTTGACGGTGAAGAGTTCGAGAATCTCGCAAATATCAGCCTTGACCGTATCAACTATGCTCGTCTCGGTGTCGTCATCAGTCTCCAACAGGGGGTTGGAGTACGTAAGGTACTTGTGAAGGAGTTCAGAGATGCTGCCGAGATTCTCCTCGAAGATAGGAGGTAGATCATGACAAGACATGTCGTGCAGAATTTTGATTTGAAGGTCCAAGGCCTCGAACCAGCCATGCAGCACTTCCTTCTTGTCGTTGTTTTCGGCAATCTTCTTATCGGTTGTCTAATGCGCCAGAAACTATGAGCACGAAGCAGACAAGAGTATTCACTCGCTATGACTTACCACGAGAAGCTGAACGAAAGCTTGTCCAAAGGTCTCAATCACATGATTGATCTCCATGTAAAGTTCGTCTGTTCGAAAGAGAGGTCGCCATCTGGCAAAGATAGAGTGTGCAACCTCGAGAACACCAACGTTGACCTTGGGGTCAGTAGCGGAAAACCGACTGACGAGTTCCTACACCAAGAATGTCAGTACATTATATAGTAACTACCCATCAATCTTGCGAGCTCACCTGGGTAAGGGTATCCCATCGTCGCCAGAAATCAGAGTCTGCAATAACGCTGATAGCGTCACCAAGCTGGGCCTGAATATTGGGGGGAGATGAGATCATGAGGCCGATGAGGCGCTCCTTGATGACTTGAACTTCATCTTGAGGTAGCTTATAGTTGCCTTCCTCGTCCTACACGGAGTTCGCGATTTAGTATTCTGAGCAGGGTCGACCGAGAAAAAGGTAAGACGGACCACGTAGTTTGTTCGAATAAAATTCTTGAAGGCCAATGCAGCAGCGAGTCGAGTCTTTGGCGGTAGGGTGTCGGAGTTGACAATGTTGAGAAGGCTGAGAGAGTACTGAGGCTTGGTAGCCTCTTGCTTGAGGGCAGTCTCGGCTGTTGGTGATGGTTGTTTATTAGTTTCCAATCAAAACCGCGGGGCAACGAAGTAGTGGGACAGGGCAACGGATCAAGTACCTTTACGATGCTCTGTAGGATCGAGAGTTGCGTCAAGGAGTTGAGCGATCTGACCAATATCGGCCGCCATGGTGAGGATGTATTAATAGGGGCACTCCTAAGAGGAAAGGGTAAAGGACGAAGAGAAGAAAGAAATGAGCGGTGGTGATGGGGAAGGACAAGTTTGGAGGTAGGTAGTAACAAGAGCTGAGAGGTTGCAGGTCAGGTTGACAAGCAAATCAAAGCTCGGGCGGCTCTAATTTTTTCTGGGTCTCCATTGGCGAGATGCTATTGGCAGTAAATGGCTTCGAAGCCTTCAGCAGCGAGCTAGCCCAGGCAGTCGAGCTGCAGTTGATGGGCTTTAGAGCTAGTCTCACTAAGAAGAGCTCTAGGTTAACACTCAAGGTACGAGGGCAAAAAGGCTTCTGTTTTTGTCTTAGGTGACAAAAATATTAACGTAAGCTTAGTATAGACCTGAGAGATTTTAGTCTCATTATTTTTGACACCTTAATTTCTAAGCAAAGGTTTTCTCTCTCCCTGAGGACTGCCTCGTAGCTAGGTATAATAGCACCCTAATTGACCGTACTGTTACCCAATGGTGGCCTAGTAGTGCAGCTCATCATCGATGCAGAGAGTATGTAAAAAAATTATTATTAAAGAATCTAAGCAACAGGACCAAGAATATAGGCTACCGTTCGCATTACTCTACACCGATGTGGCCTGATACTAGATCTGGAAGTTAGGTATGTACTAACCCTTCATTGCATGGATAACAACTCTCTGATACTGTCCCAAAACGATAGGTAAATAGATCAATAACCGTTACACTACCTACCTTAGTACTTAGTATGCATTGATCGGAGCCTGTGAAGCTAGGTACATCCATCTACCTGGGCAACTTCTTTGTGGCGGATGGCAGCGATACCCCAATTGATATGCATAAACACACACACACGCACACATACAAATATATATTGAATGCAAAAGACAGTATTTGTCATTGACTATTTGCTCGTCTCAATGATGAAATCCAGCCACAAGATCAGCGCCATGGCCTGTCACCCAACTCGGCGATGGAACCTACACCGATACAACCGTGGCCAAAGAATACTGCAGGTACGCTGTAGCTAAGGAACAAAATCTTATTCTCTACAGACTCGGGGTCCCTTCATAGTTCCAGATTGGCGCGATTGGCATGCGGTACCTTACCGCCTACAGCTTGGTGGCATGGCGTACATAGTAAACCCTTGGCTGTTCGTGTGCTTCAGGAAACAGCCATTCAAATGCCACCAAGGGGTCATCTGCTATGGCTTAGTAAGGACAAATTGCGTTTCCATTAGCTACACAGGTACCTTGGGTGGGCAAAAGATCAGTAGTATACGTTACAGGAAGTACCCTGCTGCATTGATCTGCCTTATCATTGTCTTCCCAAAGTTAGTGGGTGGTATTCCCCAAGCGCAAACTTTACCAACTTAACCACCATCTGCCAACATCGTCTCCCATGCTTCAATATTCTCTCATCCCTCCAGCCTCATAAAATCAAATCGCTTCATACATCCGTCATAGCAACCCAGTCAATGATCGAGCACCTCGCGCGCTAGCCAGTGTGTCGTTCTGCGAGTCCTGGCCTCTTTTTCTCGCCTTTGCATCCCGCCGATCTACCCACCGTGTGGTGCCATCCCGGATCTTCGTCCACCTCCGCGCTATTGGATCACACTTATCGTTATCATCACTCCTTCTGGTCCCTGACTGAATCTGCACGATACACATTCTCGCACTCGAAGCCCGACGTCATCTACGACCTTCTTTGATCATTTAATGAACACGCCTTATCCCGTGTATACACGCAACTTCTTACAGGCCCATATCAGGCCTAGGTAGCACATGTTTGGCCGGTGAGACTCGCTTGCACCGTCTGTCCATCTTGTATTTGCTCTGCACACTGCATCCGAGACGCCGTTCCGTTTGTCGTACTTGCGACACAAGACAATTCAGTTCCGTTGTCTTGTCTAAACGCCTCGTCGAGCTCTTGAACTTGCCCGATATCCTGTGTGCCCATCACCTTATCGTTGCGACTCTTTTGACGCCCCATGTTGTCTGTTTTATGTCGATTGATCCGTTCTGCCTTGCCGATGACAAAGCCTCCAATGCACAGGTTTCTGTACCTTTGCTAACATGTTGCGCCGTTTAGCCTCACTTAGTCACCAAGACTCCAACGAGACTTCACACGAGCACATGTCACCGCAGCCAGGAGATGGTCCATCATCCCCAGATACGTCCCGTCAGGGTGGCCTTGCCCATGTCCTCCGGGGTCTGACAAGTTCTAAGCTCTCCAAATCCTCACCGTCTATAGCATCACCCTCTTCAGCGAACGCCCAACCGACCGCCGAGTTCGTCCATACTCCAGCCCCAGCCGTCTCCCCAAACCCACCTCATGGGCTGTCTTCTAGTCACATGGAGTCCTTTGAGCTTCTCAAGAATGGCTCACCCAACGAGCGCATTGCTGCCGCCAACTCGTTGAAATACGCAATTGCCGAGTACCCTCTCAATCCTGTCCTGGATATTTGGTATGCTGCAAAAGACCTTATCGATCCCGCAAAACCTGCAGCAGCACGAGCAGCTGGTTGGGAGCTCCTCACGGAGTGTGTGAAGCACGAGGCCTCTTCTGATCTCGAACGGCAAGAATATTTCATGACTCTATCAGCTCCTGCAAACTCGGAAGATTTTCACCTACAGTTGGCTGCTCTTGTTGACCTGACCCGGCGGGGCCGAATTTTGACAGGCTTCGATTATGAGCTTCTTCCTCTTTTGACTAATTGGTTATGGGAATCTTACAACGTGGTGCGTGCAGCTAGAAGGAAAGCGTCCCGGAGTTCAAAGGGCGCTTCTCGAAATCGTGCTGTCGCTTCTGGTGAAGAAAAAAACCTCGCTCAGTTATTCAATTTTCTCATCGACGTCATCAAGTTCAGCTTCAACAATGCAGATGAATCTGCTGTGACAGGATTGATCGACCGATTACTGGCAATTTGCATGAGCACGAGCGTGGAAGAGGATCTCAGATCGAGCATAGCGGTCATTGATGCAATTGTGACATTTGGGTCTATACCAGAAGATAAGCTCAAAGGCTGTGTTCAAGTGCTCAGCTCTATCTATTGTATGGTGGGAAGCCTTCAGAAGGACTCCTGGAACACGCTCTCAAATCTGTTCAAAAGCCATAATGGACAGGCGACCATCCGCATTTTATTGGATATTCTACGAAATAATCCTACGGATGGGGCCAAGGAGAAGGATGTCAACCGAGAGATACGCGGCGCCCTTGCCGTACTGCAAAAGGTTCTGTCCAAAAGCCCGGAGAACGGCTATCCGGGGATACCTTTCGCATTACTGGCGGATGGTCTTGCCATAGTTGCGAAAACTGGCACTTCCATTAAAACTTTGACGGCTATTCTTCAGTTGCTTAATGCTCTATTTGACGGTGGCGATGGCCATATCCATCGTTTGATCATCGACGAGGACTGGTCCGTAATACTCGAGGCTGCCGCGACATGCTCCAAACGAGCAATACCTGGGCCGCGCGACTCTGATGGATACCGCAGTCCTATCAGGGACGAGAAGCCTGAGGAAGCTCTGATCCGAGAACTTATAATCCTCATCAAGCAGCTTGATGTGCTCATTAACCAAAAGTCGGATGTGTTTGTTCCTCGGGCAACCATTATTTCGTTTCTAACCGAAGTCCATCAGTTCCTCCCTGACGAAACTGCATCGTCTGTCTTGAATTACTTTCAGCAGTTCAGATGTTGTTCACCTTCAGATCTCCAATGGGAGGAAAATCTAACCTTGGTTTTAAAAGGATTCTTTGGCAACAGAGATCGGTCCTCACAGATTAGGCTTCGAGCCTTGGAAACCATCATGGACGCTTACGAAGTCGTGGATCTAGTGGGCGATGACCCCGAAGAGAGCTTCATCCCGCAACTGGCCAAGAGCATCCTTCAAGATGTTTCTGAAGAGACGGATGTGTTGGTCCTTGAAGGAATCATGTCGCTCATGGTCTCAGTTGTAGTATCTTGTGACATGGAATTATTCGATTATATCGTCGATGCCCTCCGAGGCATCGTCATTGGCGACAGGCTCAAATCACCGATTCCATCGTCAGCATCTCATAGCCCATTCGCTCAAGGATCTTCCGAAGAACACCTGCCACAAGGACAGTCGCCCTCAAACGTGGTTGCCAAGGGATACGTGAAGATATTTGTGCAGACTATGGATTATGACAGTGGGAAATCCTTGAGGCTATACCATGCGCTGATAAACATTGTGAAGTCGAGTCACTGCGAGGTCGATGCTCGGTTGACCGCTATGAAGCTCTTATTTAGGCTGCGTGCCGATTGGGCCAACCGAATTTTCATCACAAAGACACTTGAGACTAATTTTGTTGCCGCCTCCTTGTGTCGAACCCCGGAAACATACGCCAAGAAGCAGGCTGAGGAGGCTGCACAGTCTATACGCTTGTTAAGAAATGAACATGGTGGGTCGTCCAGGTCTGCTCGCGGTATTTCGTTCAGCCAAGGGCAAGGCCATGAAAGAGGCATGCCCGTTCGGTCTGCAAGCGTCGCTGCTGGAAGTGGCCTGCTCGGCAGTAGTGGTAGTGCAGCTCGCTATCATCAGCTTTGGAGCCTTCCGGACCCAGAGGCTTTGCCTGAATCCGTGACCGGCGTGTTTAGTCCAGTTCTGGTTTCTCACAGCCCTGGCTCCGCTGAACTCGTGATGGGGGAAGAAGTACAAAAGGCCAAAACGAATATTGAGGCTACTGCCCTCGATATTGCCGCTTGGCTCGAGGCTGTCCTCGGCTTGTTGCACGGTTGCGACTGGGAGGTGTACAGTTTTGCACTGGTTCACCTTCCATCACAACTCAGCAACCATGCCATTTTCAGAGACGCCATTCCCCAGATTCAGGAGCTGCGAAGACTCATTTGCGAGCAAATCCGAACCAACTCCTTTCAAGAGCCTCCAAATGCATCAGGCTTGAGGCGAGCTGACGTGGCGATTTGTCTCTTCCACAGTTTAACGATGATTCTCAGTTACCATGACCACTTTCAAAAGGGCGATGAGGATGAAATAGTCAAAACATTTGTTCATGGCATCGCAACTTGGGAGCGGAGTGCAAAATGCTGCATCCATGCCTTGTCCATATGCTGTCATGAATTGCCACTCTCAACAAGCAAATCACTGGTTCAGCTATTGACCAAAATGTCTACTATCATCACCCAGCCGCATGTCTCTATCCATATCCTCGAATTCCTGGCTTGTCTGAGCCGTTTACACAACGTGTATGTCAACTTCAGAGAAGAGGAATACAAGATTGTGTTTGGAATTTGCATTCGCTATCTGCAATCTGTGAGGGACAAAAAGACTTCCAACAGGAACAGTCATGCCAGCGAGCCGTCTACCCCAGCAACCTCAACGGGCAACCTTTCGGATGCCATACACCCAAGCGCAACAGACGATTTACCACAGTATGTGTATGCATTAGCATACCATGTGATACTCTTCTGGTTCCTTGCGTTAAAACTGCCCGACCGGGCCACCTTGGTTGGGTGGCTTGTCAGGAACATATACAACGAGATTGAAGATGCGCACACAGATAACGAACAAGCACTCACTTCGATCGACTTCATGCAAAGGTATACATACGCTGACGTGGAGGAATCATCCCAAGACCCTCTCTTTACATCGGATCGATTTGGAGAGATCATAAAGAAGAGATGGTTGGTTGGTTATAGCATCGTCACCGTAAATCAGGCCACGACCACTGGCTGGGCTCAGATCGTCAAGAGACAGCCTTCAGGCACCTCGGCCTTCACGATTCGAGAAACGTTTGATCCACCGCCTCCGCATCAAACACCCAATTACGTGGATATTAGCAGGGAGGGACAAGTCTCGACGAATACTATCTTGCCCAGTCACATCATGGTACAACTGATGTCGTCCATCCCTCAAGGTCATGATCTAGCGCGACCTATTCCGCTCCCTGAGGATGATGCCGTTGAAAGAGCCATTCGAGTCTTTGATCGAAGCTCTACTGTTGATGGGCACAAAGTCGGCGTCATATACATTGGAGAGGGACAGACTGATGAAGTCGAGATTCTTGGGAATGTGTCTGGTAGCAGCGACTACATGGAGTTCCTCAACAATCTTGGCACATTGACCAAGCTCAAGGGAGCGACGTTCAACACTCATGGACTCGATCGCGAATTTGACTCTGATGGCCAGTATACTTTTTGCTGGCGAGATCGTGTCACAGAAATCGTGTTTCACGTCACCACACAGATGCCTACGAACCTGGAACATGACCCACGTTGCACAATGAAGAAGCGCCATATTGGCAATGATTTTGTTAACATTGTGTTCAACGATTCAGGTCTGCCTTTCAGATTTGATACTTTCCCGGGCGACTTCAATTTTGTCCATATTGTCATTACACCAGCGTCAAGGGCTTCGTTTATTGCTGCTAGAGACGCGTCCAAACACAGTCAGCCCTTTTATCGTGTTCAGGTCTTGAGCAAGCCAGGTTTCCCTGAGATCTCGCCCGCTTCAGAGATGAAGATTGTATCACTTAAAGCTCTCCCAGGTCTGATCCGTTTGTTGGCTCTTAATGCTTCGGTGTTCTCTCACGTCTGGGCCAATCGTGAGGGTGGTGAGCATGTCAGCTCGTGGAGAAGTCGCCTCCGTGCTATCAAAAGGCTTCGGGAGAAGTACACACCTTCAAAATCTGGGCAAATAACACCCTCGGCCTCACAGAACTCATCTCTCGGGGGCGCACCTCCGTTACACCAACAACAGCCGCTTCTGCCACAGGGAGATATATCCTCGTCGCGACCAGCCAGCACCGTCCGCGATAGCTTTACGAGTCTACGTCGCACAAGTGTAGCCACCTTTTTCACAAGCACAAGTGAGCAGACCTCACATCGATCCTCAATGTTGTCATCATCTACAACAACAAATGACACTGAGATTGGTCCATTTCACGCGCAAGATTCACACACTGACACTGTCGACTTTTCCAAATGGGCCTAAAAAAAAAGTGCTATGAAATGGGGCGCGGGAAACGTGAAGGAAGGAGTTACATTAGCAAAATCATTATGTTTTTCAAAAAAGGGCGGAGGCGTCTGTCTATATATTAGGTGTCATGGAGGGGGGGTTCAAAAGTTTTTGCTCTAGGTCACACTTGATGTTTGCCTGTTCTATTCCTATTTCAAGTCTGTTTTCCTGTCTATTTCTGCTTACAGCCCACTTCGATATACCCTGGAGCTGTGTCTCACTCGGAGTAGAACATTATTAGACTGCTAGAAGACATTTAATGGTCTTGCCAGTATTACTTGATAGTACTCACCTTAAGAAGGTGGTTGTTGGAGCAAATCACTTTTCTGAAAGCCTGCAGGCTTACGCATCCACGTACAGAGCTCATCCGACCTGATCAGCCGATGCAAAATATTTCGTCGTACAACGCTGCTGCGTAGTTGAGAGGCTGTTGTGTAACCGACGCTCAGTCTGCTTAAACCCGCCTATCAAAACCCCATACCGTTTGGTAGACTGCAGTGTCTCGTTGTCGCAACCCGCCTGGTTGCATGACTGCCTGGGATGTTTGTCAGCCCAAACGGGCTGGCTCATGTTGATCCACTAGCAGCACAGAAAGGTCACCGTTACACAAGTGCGGCGCGTGTAGTATTTTGCGGTCAAAACCTCATCCAAAAGCAGTAGGCAATTCACAAGCCT
>NC_030990.1:1599551-1601462 GCF_000149955.1 Fusarium oxysporum f. sp. lycopersici 4287
TTGCTATCGCAGGGTTCCGAAGTTGGATGGCAAAATCCAACATAGTCTTTTGTCCGCACGTCAGCAGCTGATAGAAGCGCACAATCCAGAATCGGTTCATTCTGCTAGATTCCCGGTAATATCCTAGTCGTAAAATCAGGTTGTGGATTAAAGCGAGACTTGTTGGCTAATACCCAATGTTTGACGAGGGCAAATAGTTGCTCTTGCGTAAGGTAGCTTTTTGCAGTTGCCTAGATAGTGGTTGCGCCATGATATAGTCAAACACGTCGGCCGACGCAGTATGCTGCTGTTCGTGGGATTTTGCTTGTCAAATCGTATCATGATGTCTTTGGATGATGTAGAAAAGGAGGATATAAGTTGTAACTCTGCGCCAAGTGTCGTAAAAGCCAGATAAGAAAAACGGTACCTAAGATAAAGCTGCAAGAGGCGTGTCCTCGGGAGCTGTATTTGAGTTTTCAGCTCGGAATAAATTCGTTGAATCACACCCCTTTCTTCTGCCGGCTGTTTTTGGCAGGATGGTTGATCATGTTCATATTGTGTGGCCCCTGGTGTGATGGAGATTCATTCCTAGGCTTTGCGCCAAAGCTCTTTGTATTCTGCCCATTTGCAGAAACCTGCCAAGTTTCAATGTCAGCATGTGGTAGCTGCGAAAGTCCTGAGAATCTTACTAACCTAAAGACTGCAGCACGTTTTCGTCCGATCTGCTGCCATCAACAAACATTCCAACCATTCCTCTCTCACTCAGGGTCTGCCGACAAGCCAGGAGCAATCTAGTAGCCACCGAGTCACGGCGATTGACCATATCCGGGTCTTCATCTAATTTAACAGTTAGTCAATATCAGATAACATGGTTTGGATTGTGGCCGACCTTTGATGCAGATGCACGAAACTCCTCCAATGCTCTGTCCGATTGAGGCTGGCCATGGAATATCTGCGCCGCAAGGGCTCCCATTATCTGGAAAATATGTTATTGCCGCAGCAACCAGATTTTCCCCTTCAAGCCCGACTACAATGTCATTCATGTAGCAACTGTCCATAGTTTTGGCGTATTGGTCGTACCACCCAAACCCGTATCTCTTCTGTGACTCCTTATTTGCCATCTCGACAACCTTCTGGTAATCTGTTAGCTGGCATGGCCTGAACGTTAAGCCAGCAGAAGCTAGATCAGGAACTGGATAGTCGGCAAATCTCAAGAGCCAATCGAGCACTCGCCGCCCGTTTCCAGGTGTGGATTCCTTCATGTTCCAACCTCGTTTTTCGAACCACTCCGTATCGGTTTCGGGAACGGGCAGACCGTAAAGTAATCTTGGAAATGTGCTTCCAAGCTGAATGATGCCGACACCTCGAATCTTGTTGAGTTTGCTCACGACTTCGTCGTGGAGGAAGCGCCCAACACCTTGACCCCGAAAGTCTTTGTGAACGATGATGGCGGCTACTGATCCAATCAGTCGGTCGCCACTACTATCCGTAAACGTTGTGAATGTTGCACAAAATCCAATGGCCTGCCCTTTATGGGGCTCTCTAACCATGTAATGCATGGCATATCCATCGCGTTTCAAGAGAGAACCAAGAGTCGAGCGATTTAGATGGAACTTGGAAGGCAAACATGCTTCCCATAAAGCGTGGGTTTCTGGGAGATCTCTGTCGTAGTCCCATTTCAGGAGCGGCCAAGTTGGCGGGGGAGGAGAGTTACGGGTCTTTGGCGTGACCTCTGTTGTCCGTCGTTCACTTGTCAAAAGAACAGCGACGGCTTGTAAGTCTGTCGCAAAGTACCCAGGACACTGAATGATAGTTGGGAAACCATACTCGCGGGCCCCCTTTTCCGAAACTTCACAGCAGGCTACCAGCACTAAAGGGCGTTCTTCACACACCTCACGAGCAACCTCGGCGAGTTCAAGCTGAAATAAAGCT
>NC_030990.1:1601965-1602765 GCF_000149955.1 Fusarium oxysporum f. sp. lycopersici 4287
TACCCTGATCAAACATGCGCCTCGGCCAAGGCCGGTTGGAGGTCATGGCGGAGAGAACATCCAATCCGTGTCGATGAGCTCCCAAGGTCGACGAAATGGGATTGCCGAAGGCGAGGATCCGTTATGACGGCGGAAGACGCCTACGAGAGGCTGTCCGATGGTAACACAAAGATGCACGTCGGCAGAACCGGGTGAGCTACTTGCAGCAAAGTAGCATGGATAAACGATAACGCCCCGGCACGCGGTCCAAAGACACGTTTGCCATGACTCACGGCAACAGGTTTGAGAAGAGGAAAGAGAATAAGGAGACTCGGGTGCAGCAAAGAAGTAAAGGCGTATAAGAAGTGTACACAGAGATTGCGTGTCAGTCGTTGGTATACGGCTTGACACAACCATTCCAGCCTGACCCTTGTCTTGTTGACTCCGGAAAAGAGACTGGAAACTATAGGGTGAAGCCACTCTATTCTTATTCGGGCTTATTGGGGACATTCCTAAGCAATGTGGTTTGCTAGGATAGCTAGGATAGGTAGTCGACATGTCGGGTCCGTTAGCTTGATCAGGGAATAACGAGACCACGATGATATGCGGGCGGCTGCAAGACTGTCGCACTAGATAATGTGGCAGTTATCGTATAAGCCAGGGCTGTAGCCTGACCGCCATGGCCGCCATGGAGACATTGTTTTCTGGTGTCAGCAATGGTTTGGCTGGCCTATTGACAGCCAGTTTAGAGATGTAGGCTATTGGATCGTGCCGTAGTGTTGCATCGCATCGATGTCAGAGAAAGGATGAGAGTAACTGGG
>NC_030990.1:1603086-1639604 GCF_000149955.1 Fusarium oxysporum f. sp. lycopersici 4287
ACCTTGCCTGATAGAAAGATGATGGTTGTCTGCCACCTCAATGGCTGTAAGGTTGGTGTTACCGTGTTACTGCTGCCGCGGCAAATGGGGCTAGGCGAGTTTTCATGTGTACGGATAGAAACGTGGATATGTCATAGCACTGCGCGCCCAAACGATCAAAATGCATAGCGAAATAAGCTAAAGGAAATACGAAGTGATAGAACAAGTAAATAAATTACCAAGCTATTATACTGAAGTATATACGGATCTGCCATGACAAGTTTCTGGGTACATGTCTATACCAAGGTCGGAAATTGTCGTAAGAAACTAGGTGCTGGTGAAGAATGAATATCAGTAGAACCTTGTAAAGGCTGCCGCACCAAGACGTGGCGTTCGAGGACCGTTATAATAAGCACAAAACACACCCCGAGTTAGGAAGAAAGGCTCCTGAAAAACATTGAACGCATTGTTCGAAATTAAGGTTGAAATAAGCTTCGTTCATATGCCTCCATTTGTCTTAACGTCCAACGACTTTGAGGAAGTACCTGGGTTTCCATACATATACTAAATCAACATATCATGCTAACAACTGTGCAGTTTATATATGTACCCAGTACTTAGCAAATCCGATATTTCTTTATAAAAAAACCAGCCAATATCGGGGTTGTTATGCTTCTCTCATCATATCTGCTTAATACTCCGCGGTTGTATATTTTATATCTACGTGGACCGGCGGACCTACAACTACATGCCCCGCTCCGAACGAAACCCACTCCAACCCCGAAAACCGTAAACGCGTCTCCTTGGACGACGCGTCTTCCGTTTTCCGGGGCGTCCCACTCATTCACTCTCAACCCAAGGCTGCCGCCCGGCCCCGGAAGACCGCATGTGTGTCTCTTTGCCTGACATCTACTGAGAACCGTAACCCAGAAAATTTGCCAGCATATGGAGACAGATATAGATCCCGCCTCGGCGGGTCACCAGGAGATTCGTCTTCTCGTGGACGAAGTTATTGAATGTGAGACTGCCCAAGCAATGTACAAAGGCTTTGACTTATATTCCGCGTAGCATCCAAAATACCCGCCAAAACACGCGCGACCAACATCAAACCTACTATTGCTAGCCTTACCTCACTATCGTATGAATGGGGTCTTTTACCTGGGACCCTTGACGATCTCATCATTCTCGTCACAACTCCAAATCACCTTGACCAAGCAAGCCAAGCTGCTATCATCCGAAACCTGTATCCCGTGGCACCTATCTCTCGAAAATCTGTTCTTCAAGTAATCTCGTGCCTTGGACATGGAGCCCTCAAGCCATCTCTTACTCTCCAGGCCGCTCTTCTCAAGTGGCTCATTACAGTACACCACACTTTGGAGTCACCACAAACGCTTTCTCAAACCTACTCGGTTCTGTTTAATCTCCTCGATACCGCGGCCACTCGGTAAGTTTGCCTTTCTTTGTCGTGAGCAATTCACTAATTCCCGCCAGACCTAACCTCAGCCACCTACTGGCTCTCATTACCAGACGCAAACATGTTCAGCCTTTTAGAATACAAGCCTTGTAAGTATTGCAGTTGAAGACGCCTGGTCATTCGCTCACACATCACAGGCTTAACCTTTCCCGGCAAACTGGAAATGACCCGTCCTTGATCGGTCTTCTAAGAGTTTTCAAAGACTATTACCCCGAGGTTATTGTAGGAGACGCAGTTCGGGGCAAAGCATCCTCCTTCAAGGCTCGTTTTTACATGTCTTTTCACTACTGCACTTACTGATTATTGGCCAGCACCCTGATCCGCAATGGCGAGCAAGGCTGGACGAAATCCAGGATGCACATCTTCATCAAACAGAAAAAGGGACATTGCGACCTCGAGATGGCTTCCGTGTCCATCGCCCTATCTCCCGTAGTACTAGAAACAGAATTATCCCTGTAGTCCACACGTCTTATGTGGCAGAGGTTCGTCTGCAGCAACGTGCTGAGTGAGTAATACTAACATTGCTAGAACGCGGTTACATTAGAGGAAATCGAGAATGTTGCCAGTTTTGTCAAGAATCTTGACAAGCTCGAACTCCCCAATCAACTAGTGGCTGTTCTGGCAGATCCTTTGTTGCAAAAGCTCATGCTTCTGAGACCAGACGGCGAATCTGAACAGAGACTAGCCAACTGGCTCAATGGGGTTCTGCAGGATGTTCGTGATGGCGATGCAGATGAAAACACCTTCTTCGACATGCTGGACATCCTACGAGAATATGTTGTTTCTATCAAGGTATGTTTCTTGTTGACTTGGCTGAGGGTAAATCTGACCAGGGCCAGAACCTTCCTCCTCTCCTACTCGACTTCTTTGCACGCTTTCTTCCGCTTTGGGATGGCTCTGGACGCCGCGATGCCATGTTTGAGATCTTGTCTTACTCCCCATTACTGGACTTCAAAGGTCAGTTCAAGCCGCTCCAGACTACCTCGCCACGCTAAAACTCTCCAGGGCTATACAAACATATATTCCAACCCCTTGAAGCTGCAACTCTTGATAATACCCCGGAATCTCTGCTAGCGCTTCTCGCCCTGTACAAGAACCTTCTTCACCACTGGACAATTGTGCTTGAATCCAGTGACACGGTACCAGACCACGCCAGTGGTACTATCACAGCCTTGGTCCGACACGTTAATCCACTGGCCCTCACACTCTGCCAAACATGTCCTTCTGTCTCATCACGTTCTGCAATTCTTGACTTCTATGAGCAAAACGCCAGACTCGTTAGCCATCAAGTCCTCAAGCACTACATTTGCATCGAACTTCCCCCTTCATCCCTCATTTACATACTCTTCTTCAGCAGTTCTGTGGCCATTGTCTCACGTATGTGTGCCATTCTTGCCTTTTACAAGAAGGGTTTCGAGATGGCCATGCTCACCAGGCCGGGTCGTGAGAAAAGCAACCGCATTGACTCCACATCATATAACAGGACTTTTGTCAGCCTTTTCAATGGCTACCTCATGGATATGTGCAATTGCTTTTGGCGTGGCAGGGCTTTCACTAACAGTGACCCCAACGCACTTGGATGTATGATTCCGGGGAGTCTCGTGCCTGTTCTGTCGTCGTACGTGACTTCTGTGGACAAGGCTCATACTCTAGCATCTCTCTTCTCATTGTCACACTCGCCACTCCTGAGCTTGCAAAGCAGACGATGTATTAGAAGTCTTGAGAATGCCGAAATCGATAGCGATTCTTCTTTGCGCATCAGGCATGAGGGACCGCCGACACAGAGTAGCCTTGGGCAATTGGCAAGTTCCGGGGGTTTACGCATCTCGTGGCAGGATTATAGGATCAAGGTGCTCGAGGCACTGACTGCTAGAGAACTCGGGGGCATTACAGATCTTTTGAAGAACACAATGACAGTTCTGAGGAAATTAATAGACGGCGAGGGCAGCTCCAGGCCAACCACGTCGCAGTCATTTCAATGAATGATGATGAGTAAATGAATATCTTGTTTTTTGTACCATATGTTAAATTATGATCAGACTGGTCTAGTTGGGTCAAAAAAAAGTCCGCGCTCTTGGTTGAAATTTACTGTACTAAGCACTCCCAGTGCCATACCGTTCCGTCGTCATGCATCAAGTGTTGAAAAGAACAAACGCCGCAGAATACAGGGTTGAGAACTGTTTCCCTTTGAGCCGAACGCCATGCATGCGTGACCAATGCCACCAAATTCTCCCCCTATTGCGACCCTACGCCGAGAAATGCAGTTGAGTGCTATCCGTCTTTCCGAACTCCAACCAGAAAACAAATGAAACTCGGGGCGATTGTTAAGAATGCCCTGACATAAGATCTCCGCAAGAAATAGCTTATGCTTCGCGCTGCTTAGACTCGTCGCCATAGCCACCGATCTGGATGCCTCCAAAGCCATAGGTCTTGCCTTCAGGGCCACGTTTCATGTTGCTCCGTGGCCCTCGCTCCTTCAAGTCCTCTCGAAGCCAGCTCAGGACGAGCTCTCCGAGACGGCTATTGCCAGAGGCACCCACAGTACCATCGATGGTGGCGAGCATCTTGTCAGCCTCGTCCCACTCCTTGACAGTACCAAGGTGCATATGGGCAAGATGAGTAGGCCAACCAGCGAGGTTATCCAAAATATGAGTAGCGTAGACGATGGTACATTCTCGAATCTCCGTCTCACGCTTGAGCCAGGCCAGAAACTCAGCACGGCTCAGAACGTCGAGATCGACAGTGATTTCATCGAGGAGTAGAACCGTCCAAGGTCTCAGTAGACCCATGGCAAGCTGGACTCGACGACGCTCACCATCTGAAACAGCATGCATACGCCAATTGGTGTCGACATCGAGCATTGCGACGAGCTCGTCTCGTCGATCAGGGTATGCATCGCCACCAACGGAGCGAAGCAACTCATTGACGCCGATGTCGGTTCGAACAATGGGGTTAAGAACCCATTCCAGACCAAGATAAGTGACCCCCTCAAGACCCTCTTTGAAAGGATCTACACCGCAAATAGAGATGGTGTCACTGGGCGCAAGACGTTTGCCGGCAAGAAGACGAAGCAGAGTTGTCTTACCGGCTCCATTAGCACCGATCAGAAGGGTACGAGACCGCGGAGGAAGATCCAAAGTGATGTTGTTGACACCAGTCGAGTAGTCGGGAAAAGTGTATGAGAGGTTGTTGACTTCAACACGGGGAGGCTTAGGAGGTGTCATGGTGAGTTCAACAAGTGGTGACGTCTCGAATGAGAGGGCAAGAGGGAAAGAAGGATGGTCAAATTGAGAGGTCAGGACAATGGGAAGAGGATTGAAAGGATCCCTGGAACATAAAATTGCGAGGATATGATATTTATATAATCAGATAGTGCGTGTCATGACAATGGCGAGTCAGAGATTTCTGTTCCCCCTCCAAATTAGGTACAATACGAAGATTGGTTACCTCAGCCGGTGACAGGCGGGATCCGTTGGACATGAGGATTCCTGCCTGCCTGCCGTCCTGAACCCCGCCATCTTCTATGGTCGCACTCCACTATCGTTATCGTTTCCAGTTAGCGAACCCTCCGCCTGAGATCCAGCACGTCATGACACCTGAGACCCAGCGAGTTCCTTATTAGTGGAATGCCTTGCCCACTAATGGGTGCTATCAGTCCCCTTATCCGTTGCCTAGCCACTTTACGCCAATTCGCGTCTAATCGCGGACCAAGCTTCTTCACGCGTTTTCATTCTACAGCTGGAAGCTTCAGTTTAACTGTTTGTCAAGTCAATTACACGACTACGATACATGACAAAGCTTGTCACTACCTGAAATTTCCGGGACTTCCTTCAGCCGCTTCATTTGTACCGTCAACCTGCAAATACCCCCATTTCGGGGCCACTCAACATGGTGACCCTCGAAGATGTCGAAGGGAGCCTCTTGCGAAAGCCCTCGTAAGCTGTGTTTTGACACTTATTCAAACAAACACTGGACTGACTCGAATCCCTCAGCGAAACTTCTCACCAAGTCCCTTCTCGGAGCGCCTCCGTTTACAAGCCCCTACAATCCTTTGTCCTCGACAAGCAACGCTCTTACCAGCAGCAGTATGGCGATATGTACTTTTTGCGCCTCACCAAGATAAAACCAGCTGTCGATAAAGTAGCCGCAGAGGCTTGGACAGGTACAAAGATTGGTGAAGAGGAAGCACAGAGAGTTGAACGAGTGCTTGATGTCCGGCAGGGAGAGCTGTGCTGGGTAACTGGCACCGTATACATGGAGATGCCACTGAAGCCGAATATTCTGGAGGACGTGTCCAAGGATGTATGCCATATTAGTTGCCGATCGACTGTGAAATGGAATGCTAATATGTCCGTAGCGTTGGATCTCCGCCCCTATTCTGACACCGAAATATTTCTCCAAAGACGACCAGGTCATGTTGGAGGACGAGTCGGGCCGCATCAGGCTGGTTGGCGATGTGCTGAAGACCGTAAACTTGGTCACAGGATGTATTATCGGGGTCATGGGTACCGAAAACGCCAATGGCGAATTAGAGGTCATTGACATCAAATTCCCTGACCTTCCTCCGCAACCTGACCGTTGGAGCCTTTCGAAGCCCAACTCAGAGAAGGCCAAGACAAAAGACGAAGATGAGGATATGGCTGATGCTTCTGAAGCCAAGAAGGGCAACAGCAAGATTGCTATTGTGTCTGGCTTGTCTTTCTCAGGCACCGATGCTTCTCACACGCTTGAGCTTGAACTCCTTTCCGAGTACTTGCTCGGTGAAGCTATGACCCCTTTAAGTCAGATCGATGTCTCTCATATTAGCCGCCTTGTCATAGCAGGAAACTCTATCTCGACAACAGACCGCAAACCTCCCGCTGCAGACGAGGCGCTCCCAGAAAAGAAAGCCCAGAAGAAGTACGGCTACGACGCCAGCGCCTACAACCCACTCCCCTCTCAACTCTTCGATGCGTTCATTGCCGAACTTCTCCCATCCATTCCTATCACGATGCTCCCTGGTGCTCAGGATCCAGCGAACGCTAGTTACCCGCAGCAACCCGTGCATCCAGCAATGTTCCCTTCGGCACGAGCGTATGCCCGTGACCCAGCAGCTCCAGCCACCCAACCAGGCTGGTTTGACACTGTCACCAACCCGTGGGAAGCGGAGCTCGAAGGATGGAGGTTTCTTGGTACTGGTGGCCAAAATGTTGACGATGTTTTCAAGTACGTCGGCAGCGATGATCGTCTTGGCATGATGGAAGCTATGTGTCGATGGCGTTGCTGTGCCCCGACTGCACCCGATACGCTATGTGAGTACATGACGACCCAAATTTTGATGTCTCGAAGCTAAAATATTGCGTAGGGAGCTACCCGTTTCAGGATGATGACCCTTTTGTGATGCAGACTTGCCCTCACCTCTATTTCGTCGGCAACCAGCCACACTTCACTACCAAGGTTATCCACGGACCTGAGGGTCAGTCAGTGAGACTTGTGACCGTACCAAGTTTTGCAGAAACAAAGGAGCTGGTGTTGATCGATACAGAAACACTTGAGGTGGAGAGGGTCAAGATATCTGCAACATAATGCGATCATAGGATGGGCATGGTGTATAGAATAGGTATGGCGAGATACCCCGAACCGTAGTTGATTAAGTACGCTAAGCTACCTGTTTGAGCAAGTTGATCGATCATCCATCCGTCCACTTCTTAGCAGAGCATTCGCCTCGCCTTGCCTCGCCTTGCCCTTTGCTTGCTGCTTCCACTAAGCCACGCATCAATCTTCTATCAATCATAGAAATCCGCCTCAAGCCTCATAGTCCGACTCGTTGTCACTCGGCTGCACAAAATCCTGGTCTTCTTCCTCGCTCTCCTCCAACTCATCGTGTTCGTAGATGTACCAATCGTCTTCATCATCGTCAGTCGCTCCAGGTGGAGCACCGCCGGTGTTGCCCTGCTTGTCATCGTCGTCCTGGGCGCACTTCTCGCAAGCCTGGAGAATGAATTTGCTGAGTTGAGCCATTTTCTGGTGGATCCAACAAAGCTTGTTGAAGCGGAAGTTCTTCATCTTAGCATCCGTCCTGAAAAGATCACTACTCTGGCCTTTAACGTCTCTGTCATCGCCTTCATCCTTTCTTTTGTCCTCACGCTCCTGCAACGCGAGTTGTCTGTAAAATCGCAGTTGGTGGGCACGAAGAATGAGATCAGTTGAGGAGGGCCAAGCACCATTGTTGAGAAGCTTGTTCAAGATCTGAACATGTATGATCTCACAAGGTAGCGACTTCAATGCTACCATCAACTCCGAGGCTGGCTCGAAAAAATCGACAAAGGTGAACTTGCCGTGTTTGAAACTTGGGCTGATGATGATCTTGAGCGTGTGGATGTTGGCATTATATGGGGTTTTGGCAAACATCTTAATTGCATCGACCATGAATTCCTTCGTGCTCGGAGTGGAGCGATTGGAATCGGCCTTGACCGTGATGAAGCGAAAGTACTGAGCGTATTTGGCAGTATCGATAGTCCCAGGCTCATGGATTGGTAGTGCCAGAGGGTCGGTGTCTCTGTTGGCGATGTTTTCCTGGTCTCTCATGCCAGGCTCAGGGACATATATGTCGTCATTGACTAGGTCCTGGATGTTGGCCACCTCGTGATATTGAGTAGGCGCATCCCGAAGAAGGTAGAGAAAGATATTTTCGCCGTACATGACGCCTCTCGCTTCGACAAAGACTTTCTTGCTCACCATGAGGATGCTGATGTCAAGGCCAGGTTTCTCTCGCTGGTACACACGCCTCCAGCTGCTGTAAACAGGAATAGGCTTGCTCGACACAAGGAGACCTCGATAGATTTGTTCACGAACCTCGGCAGGAAGGCCCATGAAGCTGAGACGTCTGGGGCTCTTGACCTTGATCCTGATAGGGAGTCTAGGTCGAGGCTCTGGAGCCGGGGAATTGCGGAGAACCCCGCGGCGACCTCGTTGAGTACGGTTTTGATAACGGGCAGGAGTGGGATTAACGTTCTTTGTCAGCACCACCAGAGCCCTACCTCGACGCGAACCTGGATCCCTTTGGTAGGCATTGGGGATAGAGGGAGGGGGTGCCGTCTCATCTTCGTCGAACGACTCTTCTTCGGGAGTTGTCTCGCGTGGCCCCCAGACGAATTGACTCGCGGGAATTCCAAACTCCTTGGTGAAATCTTTCAAGAGCGGCGCTTCGATGATCATCTTGTTGTTGTTGGACGCTTTAACTATCTGTGAGTCTTTGTCGGGTTGAGGCTTATAACGCTTCTTGGGGGGTTCATTGTTGGCGGTCATTGGGCTTCTCTTGTTTCCGATTGAAACAGCTGATTCGCTCCAGGAAGATGGGCTACCTGGCGCGGACGGGCTACTCGAAGAAGATGAACTGCTTGGGGAGGATGAGCAGGATGTAGATCGAGTGACCTGGCCAACTTGAGCCCTGGTCATCGTCTTCTGCTTGACATTGCATGTGGGCGCCATGGTGTGCAGTCGAGGTGCAGAATCTTGAAAGAGGTGGATAGCTTTGAGTGAGGGTGAGGAGGAAATGAAATGAGTAATGTTGGGCAGAGAAGCAGTGGTGTTGTGGGTAAGATGTGAAGAGATGAATGTGGAGGAAAGGAAGAGGGATCTTTGATAATGAGATAAGGGGCCAGTGATTCACTGCTGCATTTCAACGAGCACTGGATAAAGAGGCACTGAATTTTATAAGTTATGCAACTCATCATACAATTTCAGCTATTTCCCTTGCTACAATGTTCGGTTGTTCCAATTCAGCTGGGTCTGCCCCTTCTCATGTTGACGGCACAAGAAGAGTACAGATAGGCTATATCGCTACGTTCAGGCATGAAGTCGACTTCAAAACCAGGCTTTGTCAAACGTTCGGCAGAAAAGATAGCGGCCACGGGATTAAAGCAACTGACACAGAGAGAGATTGGGCGCAATATAGTCGCGTCTGGGTGCCAGCCTTACCACTACCAAACGTAAAGAGCATAACAGGCGAATCCTGACAGAGGGCTAGATATAAGATAAGCACGACAAGTTAGAAGAGATGAAGGACATATTGCGAGTTAGGCATCTCAAAGACATGACACCGGATCAGCATGTAATGACAGGATCAAGTGATTTGCCATGTCAGGCAGAACTAACAGAACCATCAAACGAACTTTACACCAAATGAGTTACAGAAGTCCAAGAGACGACACCGAGGCCATTATGGAGTGCATCAGGGCTGTGGACGACATAATCACCGACAGAGAGCTTAGCAAGTGTTGGGAGACCAAGGTGTTAACCTCCAGCTCACGCCCACCGAGTTAAACAGCCCAAGTTTTCCACAGCATGTGTCTACCGGGCTTTCCTGCTGAAGGTGTGCTCGGGAGATACGTAGCGGTGCATGGACGTAATCGTTCGACAGAAACCAGGGCCTCATGAACGCTTGAGGAGCCTGGCTCGGTGGTCACATTTATGATATCCTTGAAAGGAATTGTGAGAAGACATGCTTATAAGGTATTTGCGAACAGTGTATCGATGATCACCTACCAGTCACTTGCTCCAGCTGTATGCGAAAAAAACGAACAATTATGATTACAACACCTGGCTAGATATAGTTGCGATGAAAGTTGCAAGAGGATGTATACGAAAGTCATCTATCCAAAATTAACATATCGAGGCCAAGTGATAAGAGAAATGTCAAAAGTCTTGGAGCATGGCTACCGGCCGTCTTACGGTATGCGTCTTTAAGCTCAGCGCCCATGATAGATACTTCTTGTCGGTGTGCAAAGTGACCTCGTCAGTTGATTATCAAGACTAGCTGACATTGGGTGTTTTCAAATGATTGCCTCAGTACAAAAATGTCAGCGCATTCTTACAGTAAACGCAGGTTTCAAACTCTAACGTTTCTGTTTCCATATTGCGCCGAATAAATTACGTATGAATGAATCTTCCTAAAAGTCAATAATGCTGCGTACACTATGGCCAACGATTCGAAGTTATCAGGGTCAACGGCTGTTGAGCTCTTCCTTGCATTTCTCTACACGTGCCTGGTGTGAGGCGACAGCATCCCCTTTGGCATGTCTGTCGCTCATCGTATGAACTAATGTGTCAAGCCAGTCAGATGGTTGTAACCCGTTTTTTCATACTTGTAGGTATTCTAGGGTCATATTATATTGGTTAAAGGGGAAAGTAAACTCCCTCGTTCATCTGACTCAGACAGTCAAAGGCCAGAACCATTTCGAAGGCTTGAGATGCATTTGTCACTGTATTTGCGCCTTTCGTTTGGCAAGTGGATACAGTCTAGGGAAATATTTGGGGATCTATGCCAAACTCCGCAGTGCGCTAAAAACAGAAATTCAATAAGACTCTCGACGGCGTTCTACGGAGTCTCTGTGGTTCTTAGTTGGCAACAAGGCATCTATAAAAATCAGTATAGCCTTTTTCTACTGACTCTTTATCTCTTCATGTTCACGAAATTCTGATCATAACACACTGTTCCCCCGAGTCGCCTCTACTTCCAACCTTAATCGATCATTGGAGTCAAAGTGGCAATAGGATAGCATCTCAAACTTTCAGCAAAGGCGATTAACCCAATTGTCATCATGGGCTCCCTCGGCTCCGATGCAAAGCTACCATGGATCCGGACACCATGTCTCTTGAATCCTCAACTGTCCCGCGTGGCAGGCTGGTGAGCTTCACCGTCACGACACAGATCAAATCAACTGACATCATCTGAGCAATGTGTACCTTAAGCTTGAGAATCTTCAACCCTCAGGCTCTTTCAAGTCCCGCGGCATTGGCAACCTTATGACCCAGGCGGCGGCGGCTGCCACAGGCCCGGTCCACTTCTACTGCTCCTCTGGCGGCAACGCTGGTCTGGCATGTGCAACCTCTGCCCTCTCTCTGGGCCAAAAGGCGACTATCGTAATTCCTACCATCATTACTGAGCTCATGAAGGGCAAGCTTCTCGACCTCGGGGTGGAAGTACACCAAAAAGGCAGGAATTGGGCCGAGTGTGACAAGTATATGCGTGAGGAGCTATTGGCAAATGATCCCATGGGCATATATGTCCCGCCTTTCGACGATCCTCGGGTTTGGGATGGCGCGGCAACTATGGTTGATGAGATCCGAGATCAACTTGAAGAGCCCATCGAAGGGATTGTCTGTAGTGTCGGAGGCGGCGGTTTGATCAATGGCCTGATGCAAGGCGTTGAGGGCCGTCCTTGGCAAGATAAGAAACCAGCTGTTGTGGCCGTCGAAACGAAGGGAGCAGACAGTCTCAATGCAAGTGTCCTTGCTAAAGAACACGTAACACTCCCTGAGATGACCTCGATCGCAACGTCTCTGGGCGCCACTAGAGTGTCAGAGCAGACTTGGAAATGGAGCCAGCATTCTTCAGAGACTATGAAGAGCCTCGTGGTATCTGATGCCGATGCTGCCATTAGTGCCGTGCGCTTCGCTGACGATGGGCGGCATTTGGTTGAAGTCGCGTGCGGTGCTGCGCTGGCCCCCGCTTATCGTGGGGATCTGAGAAGAGTGCTTGGACAGGGCATGTCCGACGAGGAATGGGGTAAGAAGAATGTGGTGATCGTGCTTTGTGGTGGCTCGAATGTTACTCTGGGAATGCTCAATGAATATCGGGATAAATATCGAGGGGAATCCTCGATCAAGATCTGAGAGGGTCCATAGAACATACACATATACACGTAGAAACGGGAGTAAACAAATAGCCGGTTGATTGTCAGCACTTTTCTCACAAGCTGCGTATCGTTAACCGTAATCTCTGACTCGCCAGTCAAGTCCATTTTGTTGCGCCAAACTCCCAGATGCCCTCCCACAAGTCTAACGTTTGCTCGCACCGCCTCTACTCTTTGCAGTTCCCTTCTCTGCCTTGGCCTGGTCAACAAACTCTTTCATGATCTGATGTAGATCGGGATTCTTCCTGGCGAGGAGTAACACATCGTCTGTTGTCACTGTGGACCGTCCAGCGTGGTTGCTGAAACTCTCCAGATCTGTGGCAACGTTTTCTGTTTTACAGTTAGCACCCTTTCCCGATACTAAAGTGGGAATGGCGATTGTTGTTTACCGACTTGTGTCCAGACTAGCTCTGTGAGTGCGCCGATGAACTGTGGTGTGGCATTTCGGTTACGACGTAAAGACTCCTCATCAACTATTTGGCCAACTGCGTACCACAAGGCAGCCTTCAGGCGCTACATTTAATTGATTAGCTAATGGTGCAACATTGTCAGAAATAAAGCAAAGGTTTCCTACCTCTCGATCTTCGTCACTGGTTGTGTCTGCCATGTCGATTTTTTTTTTGTTGGAACAATGTCACTTCAGTTGTTCGATGAAAGATAGCCTACCATTGAACGTGTTTAGACGCGTCGTGGGGTAGTGGCATGTTGCACCACACGGCGGGGTACGAGGCGAACGACCGTAGAACTTCACTCACAATTAGATAGTAGGGTACAGAGGAAACTCTCCGCCTGAAATAACAAATTCGAATTGAGAGACGAGAAAAGTAATTTATTATTATGGAGCTGATGGTGACGTATTTGGGATGACCACATATACTCTGTATACGATTCGCTAGACAAAGCATATAATAGATACTTGGTGATGCTTCTTGAATGCCAATGTCATGAAAAAGAAATAATGCCGGCTTGCTTGTAAGGGTGTCTTCTCTGCCTACTAAGTTTCCTAGTTAACCACCTAGGGATACCAGGTTCCCATGGCAATGAAGCTGTAAAGCAAATCAAGGTCGTTGAAGAAAGAATATGGCTAATGCAGGGACATCCAGATCCCTTCCGAACCTTTAGCTAGGCGGCGTACCCTTGTCACGAGGTTCGGAACTTGGGCAGCTCTTAATCAACCTTTCGGCAGTTCTTGAACCCCCTGTCCATCTCTTCTTGTTCAGTTCTGGGTTAACAGGTAAAACTTCCAGTTGAGTTGATCTCCCGGTGTCAGTCGTCATTGGCGTTCAAGTTTTTTCAAGGTTGACATCATCAGAAACCTGAGACTGATGATCAACAATAGGTAGTCTGCTCCACCGAATATGGGTGAAGACTATACCGGTATGTATATTATCTAGCTTCCCATATTCGCGCAATAATTGAGGTAAACGTTTGTTCGCTTGGAAGATCTAATTTTATTCTTCCTCCCGTTTAAGAATGGCTCTATTAGATAGGTACTGAGGTAGGTAGATGATTAAGAAGCGCTCCCCAATTCCAACCCATCCAAGCCACACCGCGCCAGCGTCTCCACTAACGAAACAAAGGCTGTGCACCTCCTCCATCCAATCACAGGCATATAAGCCACACACCCAACGTCGTCATCACCAGATTCGGCCGCTTTAGCATCGCCACTCTGAATGCGATCAACAGAAACTCGGCCACTTCCACACAATCAGATGCTTTGCAATGGCGCTGGGAGGGATCCCAGCTACGTAATAATGGATGTCTTGCGCAAGCTTAGTGCCCATGCACCAGAAACCACTTAAACCCCGAATTCCTCACCCAGTTTACCTATCCCCTCCATGAACCTTAATTCTCACATCTTCGTTATTTTCTTGACAATATTCGTATAAACCTAAGTAGCCATGGGTGCAAAATCAGGAACCGCGCTCAAGTTCCTTCAATGGTTCATTCGTGGCATTCAATTTGCCTGTGCAGCCCTCATCCTTGCCATTTACTCCTACTTCTTAGCCACGCTCCATAACCACAACTTTCACATCAGCGATACCATCCGCGCTGTGGAGGGTATCTCTGGTGTAGCTGTTCTTTACACTGCTGCAGCTCTGGTACTTGTCTGCTGCCTCGCTGGTCGTACACTTTCTTCTCTCCTCGCGATTATCTTGGATGTCGCCTTCATTGGTGCATTTATTTATGTTGCTGTTGCCAACAAGGGTGGTGCCAGCAGCTGCACTGGCTATCTCGACACTCCCTTTGGTAAAGGGAAAGCTGGAAACACTGCTGAGGGAAGTGATGGATTCACTGCTTTGCCAAGTTACCGCACGGCTTGCAAGCTCCAGTCTGCTTGTCTAGCTGTTTCCATCATCGCCATGTAAGTCACAAATCTAGACTGATACATACCGCAATTGACACTTCAACAGTATCTTCTTCATATTCTCCATTGTGATCGAGGTTGCTCTTGCTCGCCACCACCGCAAGGAGAAGCGCTTCGGCCCCAGTCCTGCTAACGATTACACCTCGGGCTATGGTGCCAAGGGTGGTTTTCTGGGCCGTCTTTTCCGTCGCAAGACTGCTGCCGCCGAAGAAGGTCATGACTTGCCGGAGCATACTCATCCTGATCAGCTCGATACATATCGTCAGAGCCATACCACAGATCGCACCGCCGTCAACAACTACCCTGACAATGCCTACAACAAGTACGATAACACCGGCTTCAGTTATCAAGACACCAAGTATGGGCGCCAGGACGGTTATGGTCAGATTCACTACCCTGAGCCTGAGTATGGTGTCACTCAACCGCCCGCTCGTCAGACCGAGAATCCAAACTATCGCTATGAAGACGGTGTCTACGATCGCAATTAAAATAGAACGAAAGAAACTGGAAATCTGAATTGAAAAACTGCACAGAATGATGCCCCGAATGTTGCTCCTGGCAAAATCAACAGGTTGCTCATGAACATTCACATTATGTTAGATAATAGGGCTTGGTTAGCCTGCTTAATGATTAATCACATGTATTTTGATCTTCTCAAAGACGTGATAATAGTGATGAGCCGTTTTTTTCACTGATGAACGTCCAATTCAAAGCTTCTGTTCACATTTTCTTTTAACCTTAAACTATCTCTTAGTTTAGTTTTTCTCCGGGGTCTTTTGTCGCTTGAACACTTAAAACTCATCTGACAGGCTGATCTCTTCGCTTTAATCTCTTCCATCTCCATATCATCGCAGAGCCAAGCTTGAATAGGTATCAAAGAGGTTGAACTGTTACATTCCATGCCAAAAAGCTGATGTAACGGGAAACCCACAGTCTTCACGGAAAGTAAACAAACAACTTGCTGTCTGTCATCGCCATATCAATCAAAAGCGCCCAAGCAAGAACCCTTTTATGTAACAAGCTTACCAGACCTCACCCGGCTCTAGTTCGCTCATGCCATCGTCACCTCCCCCATCTGTCCAATTCAACTCCAGCTTCTCAAGTTCTCTGGAGAAAAAGTCCTGCTCGTCTCGCATGGCAGCTCTAATGTCTGGTGCGATCTTGTCTGGGTACCGGCGAAGGTTAAGCCAGTGTGTTAGGCTGCGCAATGCTTGTTCTAGGGGAAGCGCTGCGTCTACTTCGGCATCCACGTCACTTCCCGCAAGCCATTCGTCCTTCAGCTCCGGTCGACAGTGCAGATATATCGCCGTGATCACCCGCATATTGCTCTGGCGCCACTTACGGCCGCAGTAGGGAACCTGGTTCTTGAACAACTTAAGCGTGTAAAGGCGTAGTTCTGGTTGAGGTACTTTGAGAGACTTCCTAAGGATTGTTGACGACTTGTATTGGACAAGCAGCAAGTTTCGGTGTGCTTTGTTTTTGCAAATCTTTTGCATCACTCTCAAGTAATTAATGAGGGAGAAGAAGTTGCGGCGCGAGAAGTCTGTGATAGGCTCTGTCGGTTGTTGATTGAGGGGATAGCCAAGCTCGTCTACTTCGGGTCTCGTTGAAGTAGCGTGGTCATCACTGTTGGAATCTGTGTCATCGTCGTTCTGCGCAGTTGGCGATCGTCTTCTCCTGATTGGCGGGGGGGCAGCTTCATCTTCACTCTCTTCTATCTCTTCGTCATCCCCTTCATCTTCTTCCTGCACCGAGTCTGCAGCTGCCTTATCTCTAGATTGCGACAACAGGTTACAGAAATGGAAGAAACTAGGAATATTAGCAGACCAGTTCTAAACTCCTAAGCATTACCCCATACCTATTTTCAGCGCGGTCCATTTTGCTATCGACCACTTGCTGAACATCTTGATGAGCAAAGAGCTTGAGGACGAGAGGGACGTAGTTAGAGTCCAATAGAAGTTGCGTCATATACTCGAATTTGAGAACATCTATTTAATGTCAGCAAAGAAGCCAATCGAATAAACTCTGTCAACATACGAGAAACTCTCAGCCATTTCAACAGGAGTATGAGAATCCCAGTCATGGCTTTCGATGTAATTTCCCGAGTCCTGGCGGCGTCAACTTCTTCTAGCGATAATTCAGGTGTTGGTGGTTTGGGGAGGTTCTGTCCTGGCAACTCCTGCTGCTGTCTATTCGCCGAAGGACCGCCGTTCATGACAGGATTGTTACCTCTACCCATTCCTGGAGGTGCTTGTTGAGGTTGCTGTGCGACGATTGCTGTCACGTTAAGAAGAATCGGCCGCAGCAGGACTATCACAAGCGATTGGAGGTGAGGCAGAGCATCACGCTAAACGTCGTTAACATCTTTCCCATTTCCATGATTCGTGTTTACCACCCACATAGAACTTTTCAACAGCAGCAAGGCGTTGCTTGTCTCGTTCAGACAACAGCTCTGGTCGAGGACCATAGTCAATCTCCGGTTCAGGAGCGATGGGATGCTTTCTCTTCTCCTCTGCTTTTGTCTGCGCTTTTACCGCCTTCAGAATCTCTTGCTCTTCTGCCGAAAGCTCATTAAGGTCTAGACCCTCGATCTCATCGTCATCATCATTGTGGTCACTATTATAGCCGCGCTCAAACTTGAGAAATCGCTCACGCTCTTCCCAGAGCTGGCGAGTCGCTCGCGTCATCCTGACTCGTTTTGAGAATAACTCTCCAGCTTCAAGGATGGAGGCGGGAATATCGCTTCCTTCCCACTTTCGGCCTACCAGAGCATGTTGGAGACCAGAAGGGCCTTTCCCGCCAGCAAAGTTGCTCGACGCATCTAAGGGAGGGTACATGAAAGGGAAGTTCTGGTTTGTTTGATAGTTCTGTTTCTTGCCTCCCTTTCCGTTTACTGCCGGAGAAGGGGGTGGCGACGGCGCTGGGGTTGCAATGTGTACTGGTTGGTCAAGAATCGAGGTTCCTCCACTGTGAACCTGGGGTGGCGCGGGAATGATACCGTTAGCACCGTTATTCCTGGAAACTTGACTCGAGAGAGGGGGTAATAAAGAGGTGTTGTCTGCTTCAAGTGGAATGGCTGGTCGCGGAGGTACATATGCTGGGTATTTTGATGTTATCTCTTGCCGGAAAACGTGATAGTCTAAGGGTGAAGCAGTGATGGTCTTCTTATCAGCTGCTTTGTCTCCCATCTCATTAGTAGCGTCTTTGATAGCTTCGAGCTCTTTAGTTCCACCAAAAACAAGTAGAATTGATTTCCAAAACAGTAGGAGTATCTGTTGAAGAATGAGCATGACGGCGTGAAACATGACTGCTCAACATACTTGAGTTTGGGGCATGGCATTTTGCTCATCCCATCGTAATTTCGAAGTTGCTGTAAACATGTAATCGACCATTGAGGGGTTGAGTCCCACTATTCCTATCAGTCAAGGCCAGATACAAGACGAAGAACAAACTTACAGAGCTTTCCGTATGTAGAGGACATGTCTTCTGGGTCGTTGAGAGTTTCCTGTACTGCAACGTACATGATGGTCATGAGATTCATCAACTCATCCTGAGCTTCTTGGGCGCTGTTATGCTGCCCGAGAGGTTCCCCTGACCTGGAATCTATACTTAGTATCAAGCTGTAAAAGGCACGTCAGGCTATACTCACCACTGTACTTCGAAGTTATTCCGCAGGGCTTCCCATATCACGGGCAGCCCTTCCAAAGAGCTAAGACACTCGACTCCAGCCTTGATAGCCTGTAGCTGCGGAATACTCGCGACAGATCGGCTATCCCCTGGTGTCGCATTCGGCATGGCAGTATCATTCCAACGGCCCAAAACCAGATACACCAGCTTCCCAATAGAAGCTGACCGTAATGCTGCATCATTGGACTGCACGCCCGCTATAGCGGTTTGGACAAATCGTGCCCGAGTATCGTTATCTGCATCATCCCATGAGTCCTGAGATCTCGACTCATGCTGCCAGTGCCACTTAAAAGCTCTCTGTGCAGCACTGAGCCTAACCCACTGTGGTACCTGATAGTTGAACCACTCGTCTATCTCTTCGGCATGCGGACCCATGTCGGTGTACTCAAAATCATAGGCGACGGGATCGGCGCGATTGAACTCCGCTACTATATGGCGCAATTGCTGGAGAGAGAGCGAGTCGGTCCCCGAAGGTTGGTCATTTGAAGGAGGAGGCGCCATAGGCGCGGCTGGAGGGGCGCCTTGTAGAGTGTTTCGCTCGAGGGGAGGCCGTGCTGCTGTAGGCGGCGCAGGAACCGGTGGAAGATCGGGTTGTTCGGCCTCGCCGGCGAGGTCAGCGATTTCGCCTGTGTCAGTTACATCTTCTATCGGAGTAACAGGTTGCGCATCGTCTTGAGAGGCCCTTGGAGGCCAGACGTTGCTCATGGTGTTGGTCGGTTGCTCGTGAGGTTGATCTAAACAAATGCCCCGCCAAAGTCGATGTTTTTTTGTTTCGGTGCTTAAGCCATAGTGGAATTACTGCTTGATGAAGTGTTGGTTACAAAAAAACAAGCATGTGACTTTTGTCTCAACCGATACTTTGAAGAGGCCGAAATGTATGACTATGTTGAGTGATAATGGTTGTAGACGTGGCCTGGTTGAGTTGATGGAGGAGGAGGGATTCCGACACCTCAGCCTTGGGAATTGGTAACGCCCGCCGAATATAATTGGCGGATGGTCTACCGATGCAGGTCCTGGCAGGCGCAACTAAGGGTCCCATCCTCTTCAACTTACCATCATAATTGCCGTGGTCATTAAATACTATGACAGCAACTACATATAAGGCAAATAATTTAAGAAAAGCTTAGGTTCAATTGCATTTAATATTTTTAAGCTTACTACGTAACTATACCTTATAGGTTTTTTTTTAAAACTTAAAAGGAATATAATATATATAGTTATATAAATATTACTTAATATAAAAAATATTTATTAAAGTATTTAAATATTAATATTTTAAAAACTTAAATAGTTTATTAGATAACACTTCTCTTTATCTATAAGGGTCTCTAGATAAAATTAATAGGATATTGAGCATTAAGACTTGCAGGAAATTCCAGCTCACTCAGAACCTGATGAATCTGCATGAGAGCCATTATCCCCATCTCCTTCTCTCAATGCTTGTTTCTGTCCTTTTGCCTTTGCCCTTTTTCGTAGCTTCTTTAGGCGATTCATTCTCTTCTTCTTGTCTTTTACATGCTCCTCTTTCTCGGCCATTTTCTTGACTTCGGCTGCTTTCCTCTCTTCCCTTTCCTTTGCTCGTTTTCTTAAGGATATCCGTTGTTTCTTTCCTGGTCGTCGTTTTCTTTGGGCCACTTCATCCTTTGGTTTTTCATTCGCCCTGGCTTTTCGAGTGATAGCGAGTTTCGTAACCTTCCAAGGAACCTCAAGGCCCCAAGCCCTGCCGTGTGATCTTGCCAACACTTGATCCCCACTCACTGCTGCTACAGTATACTCATGCTTTCGTTCTGCAGAGATGTTTTTAACCACATAATAAGTGAGTGGCCGACCACTCACGAAAGTTCCATCGCCTGTTGGTCCAGGATCTTCCTCCAGCACGACCTTTTGACTTGGTGGGGCTTTGCTGAAAAGTCGAAAAACAAATTCCTCTTCCTGATCATCCTCGGCAGCCGGAATAGCCTCTGAATCTCCAATATCGTCATCACGAGACTCTTTGCCTCCTGTGAGAGAATAGTCTTTCATCGCGACTTCAGGGGTCGATTCTGCCAAGATTTCCAGCCCCAATGATCTTGCGATCTGCGCATTCAGTGTTGCGCGCAACTCGGCATCACAAATGCCGTCGTCACTCCAATTCTCTGCGCCATCATCTGATTTGTCCAGATCTTCTCTTCGAACCCTGAAAAGCGAGTTAATACCTAAAAAAACGAATCACGGTAAACAGGCCATCAATTACCTCTTTGCTTCAGGCACTTCAAACATGCTGCTCTCTCTTTGTCAATGGTGGATAGCCGCAGGGGACACGAAGTGAGATTCTGGGCAGGTTTGTCTCAATGTGAAAATAGAAACAAAGACTACAGTGTTGTAGAGGGTGCAGCAAGATAAGTCAGGGAAACAGATTAGCGGGGATCTTTCGAGGCTGGGCCACTTCCATTAAAAGTCAAGGTGCTGTAAGCAGCAAAATCTCCGTATACCAAAATTCTGCGATGGCACCGTGTTATCTTATCGCCTCGCACCAGCCACATCTACTTTAAGGTGCCTAAATTGTATTGGATGCGGATCGTGCCTAGGTTAGTAGGTAGTACTGATCCCGAGAGCTTGCCTCTAATCATGATTAAAGCATTGAGAATTTGTCAGAAAGTTTAGTGTTCACAGCACCAGATGGAATTCGTGATGTCTCCTAATGGCCCGTTGATTAAAACGCAATTATCTCGGATACCATAAATCAACGGTTAACAAAAGGCGAGCATTAATAAGCGATATTCTGTTACACTTAGCATTCCCTCTACACGCTAATCAACTTGAACTTCAGCTCTTCAGGTGAACCAATCAGGTTATCTTCTGCACTTGCAGAACAGATCTATTAACAAAGCCATCCCCCACGATAGCCCTGCTTAGAGGCTCAAATACGACCAGGCTATTGGGACATTAACTTGGCACAGCACAAGCATGAGGGGGCATGGCATTAGATGGTCCGGGCATCGGAGGGCCATTCGATGGTGCGACGTTCGTGTGACCTCAGTTATTGATCGCTTCTGAGTATAAAGAGCCCAAGCCCCGAGTCTGTAATGTAGTTCACAGCACAAGCGTTCAGTTGCAAGGACCAACCAGGGATAGGATGATGACTATTCATTTTGCAGCGCTACCCAACTATCGATTCAGACTTGTACCTCCTTCACAATAGTGATCAGTCAAACTAGTCACTTAAAAGCCCGAGGGAATTTCTTCATCACATTCCGATTGTTTTTTAACTACTTCATCGATACATAAGGGAACTCGACCTCAGCGGCAACTTTTTCGACATGCCGCTTGACAGAATAACTCCGCCCTATGACGGAACTGGTACAATCCGCAGATCCATACCCGCAGGAGAAAATAAATAAGAACATTAACAAACAAAATCAGAGAAGAAGATACGCCCTTGTTTCGCCTGACCCGTCCTTTAGCCCCAGACATGCAACGGCGTCTCGAATCGTTGCAGAACCAGCCGCTCTGCATTAATCAGAGGTTTCAAATTGACCAGTTCTTATCGTTCCCCAGCGTCATTAGCCTCTAGTCATCCGTTATCAATCCTCGTGTATCAGATCCTCTTCCTTCTTTCTCCTTCGGCCAGTCCTCTTCACCCCCATTAACTCTTCATCATTCTTGCCTCTGCATCCCGCTCCGTCTACTTTCTGGTATCCATGTTTCAAATCAGTGCAAGCCGCCCAATTCAGATTGCCAACACCATCCGTCATAAAAAATAGAAAAACTCCAGTAGGTATTGTTACAAGCTCACTGACAAACGAACCAAGCGCTCCACAAGTCCAGTGGTTGTCATGCTTCTCGTTAGGCCAACATCTTTTGATGGCAACTTTTGTATATCGTCAAACGCGAGCTTCTTAACTGTGGATAAAACAAGACATAGAAGTCTAGTTCCCATTCCAGGAATATTGATGCATGGCATCAAAAGAGCCTCTCGTGGCTCCGTTATAGACCGACGAAGCCTGCGGCTGGCTCGATTCGGTCTTCGTTGGCGAAGTTCCCGCAGGTGTACTCTTGTACTCGTCTTGAGGGAAAGGGTATGGCCGAGACTCGGCAGTGCTGGCATATGCCAGGTTCGTACTATGCTCCCCAGGCGCTGATGTCCAGGTATGCGCGGGCGCGTAGTAGTCCCTTGCAGGCACTGAAGGTGGCCCAGACGTTTCTGGGTTGTAACTTGGCTGCGCAACCTCGCTAGAACTCGAGTTCACGGGGGCATACGGGGCGTATCGATATTCTGGAGAGGCGTCGGTGTTCGCTACTGAGCCCGCACTCCTTATCGATGGATGACTCATGTGTCGGGGGCTTTTCAACGGCCTTGGGTTGTCGACGTAACGAGGGATGTTCATGGCCTGGTCATGGCTTCCGAGCGGAGTGGTGTGGATCGATAACTGCGGGGGCCAGTCGGTTGTCTGCATATGATAAGTATACTGGGATCGGACTGGTGGGTGCTCCGAATCATTTGTTACCATGGATATGGGCACAGGGGGTTCCATCGATGATTGAATGGGCATTCCTTGTGATTCAGCAGGGAAACTTGTCGTACCAGCCAGAGGACCCATTGATGCCGCAGGATAACTCTCTGCACCCGAGGTTGGGATATGACCTAAGGGCACCTGGGCCGGCGGTGTCCCCCAAGTTGGATATGAGCTACATATCAGTCAGTACGGCTCAAATCGAGATATAGCCAAGTCGATCCAGGTGCAAACTCACTTAGATCGTATTGGGCCTAATTGTGTGCCCGGGATCTTCGGCGCGTTGAAGGTAAAGGCTGTCCGTGGGAGCTGAGCGTCAATGCCTCTCGGTTTCGCTTCCTGGTGCTTTGCGCTCAGGGGCCCCGCAACAACTCCCACTCCAGTTTCCACAAGGGCTTGTCCTCGGGATCCTGCACTGGATCCCAACAAAGGAATCTCTTTTCGAGCTTGAAAGTTGCGAGGGCTTCGCCCTCTGACGACGATGGGCGCCGTCGTGGATTCCGTGAGCACAGTCTTGGTACCGTTGGCCAATGTTCCAACGACTTTGAGATGAAGGACGAAATGTTGCTGGAGCTCCTTTCGACGACCATTGTTTGCAGTTGCACTGTGATCGTATTAGCAAGCGAATGTTGCCAGTGCAGCCAATGACTTACATCCTGAATTGAAGGCGTCGCCAGCCGATGGGGTACACAGCATATTCGCCATCAGATTCTGTCCCATCGTCCTGGAAAGGAATTAGGGGCAGAGACTGTGGTTCTTGATCTGGGGTTTGGTTTGTCTCTGGTGAGTTTGGTGGGGGGGTTTTCCACGGAATCACGATTAATCGGACCGGGTTGCCATCGACAGACTCAATGGCAGAAATAGTAACCTCCATGTTGCTGACTGCAACAGTCTCGCCAGATTCGGTGATCACAGACAGCTGACCTCGTGGAGTAACAAGTGTGCCGCTGATTTGAAATAGATTTCTTCGGTAGCAGGTCAACTCAGGCTGTCTGAGCGAGCCATCTGATGTATTCGCAGGCATTTCGGAAAGGAAGAACATCCCGTGGAGTTGAGCGGACAGCTCTAGTTGTTGCATGCGACCTTGCTGGTCAACAATGGTGTGTTTATCCTGTGTCCTCTTGAAGGCCAGGAGCTTGTGCTCGTGGCTGGCTGTCATCTTGGAGTTGTCGTCACGGAGATCCTGGACAATTTCCTGGTAAGCAGGTGGCTCTGCTTCAGAGAAAGACCTCTTCAGGTTTGGGTAGCCGTGATGTGAGACAATTTCTGGGTGCGCAGGTCTGTCGTACGCTTCTTGGTCGTCTTGGGGATATCGGCTGTAGGGGTAAGAGGGCTGATCCATCTCGGTATGGTTACTACTAGTCCGTCCTGAGAGCGGCGAAGAAGTTGATGGCATGGGATCTGCCACTCGACCTGGTATGTGTACTGAGCCTCCGTAACTTGACCACATGCTTGAATGCCCTGGGTGTCCTCTCAAATCTGCCATAGTGGCCGGGTATGCCGTTGCGGTTGTCATGAGAGCATAAACTATTCAATTTTGCCGCTTCCTCAACCAGACCAAGTTGTCTGGACTTTGACCCGTCACTAGTAACGTGGTCCTGAGAACATCAATGTCGATACAGATCAGGCCAAACAAGATAGTCGAGATAAAAGAATCTCGCGAGACGTGTTTGGCGCAAGGTGTGGTGGAAGTGAAGGAACAACACAATACTCAAGACACCAGGGAAGTGATGTTTGAGGTTGATGGTGCAAGTGTGTACTTGTATATGGAAATGGATGGCAGCCAGAGGAACGGCAGATGATGGAGGGGAGTGTTTAGTACAACACCCGGCACTGTCCCCAGGGTGGAGACCGAGTTTGACGGGGGGCTGTTTCGAGGTCCAGGCACAGGGACTTGGGTCAGTGCTGTCGACAAGACCTAGTAGTATCAAGTTCGGAGAGAGTTCTTAGTATAAGCCCTCACAAACAGTCATGAATGTCTGCGGGCTGGGAGACCACTTCAGCGCATGCGGCCGTTCTTGGAAGGAGGACGGGGAGTGGAGGGGCGGATCTGAGAAACAAAACAGCCTGTTGTGATATTGGAGGCTGATTTCATGCAAATACTTTGACAATGCTGGGTTCCTAACAGAGGGCAATAATCTGTTCGACAGCAGTGATGGTGAACACCAACGGAGCCTTCAGCATAAAGAGCCTACGAAGTAGAAGATGAGCTTATTAAACGCTGTTTCTCTAGGAGACAGGCAATTCTGATAAGGTGGATGTATCAATGGAGCATGCAATGGAGCACGGACAAAGCTATGCTCCAGAGACTTTCTGATAGAGAGGGTCAGGTCCAGAGAGGACCGCAAACTGCCGGATACAGGCAGGATAGCAGAAGCAAAGGACATGACCGACAACGCCGGGGCTTTTGGGAGCCAGGACCTTCACACGAGGTAAGAGAAGACATCCCAGACACGCCCCAGCACGTAGCGTAGTCCCTTGCCATGCCATCCCCTCGTCAGCGTCTACCGAGGGGTTCGAGAAACACCCCTGCTCGTCAAGCCCAGCACGAAAGAGAAAGCCCTTTGTACTGTTGACCAGTCATGACGCTAAAGTTTGGATAAGAGCATGGCATGCCCAACGCAAGGTCCACGTACTGGCTACCCCCATCCATGCTGGTTGGGATGAGATGGATAGAGCAAATGGGTCGAGCGGGGACACGGGGACTATCTCTTGAGGGCCCGGCAGCCCCCTCCCTCATCAACCAAGCCGCCCTGCCCATAGCCAATCCTGAACCCTGACACTTGACCGGGGCACGTTGATTCTGAGAGAAGAATCCTCCGAGGCCTAGTAAAGGTTGCTGGCCCGCAAATTTCTAGAAAACCGTTGGACAGAGCTGTTAATAATGGGGCAAACTCAGAAAGCAGGGAGGTAAGGAAACAGAGGAAAACTCAGGTTTGAAGAGTTTTGCTATTGACCGGGGTTTGCTTGTGTGCGGTTGACATTCGCCCATTGGTATCACGATCTGGCTGTGATAGCAATGCACTATTCTGCGCTGTGCTGTGCTGAGATGCCCTAATAGAGCATTAACACAGGGTGATATCACGCAAAAGGTACTGACTGCAGCTTATGATCTTGCCCGGTGAACTAAGGAATCGAGGCCCGGTTACAAGCCGGAGTAAGTACTTGAGTGTGATCCGTTTTGGGATCGACTCGGGAGATGAGAATATGGAGTACCTTCTTGGTCTGGCAGAAGAGACGGCTTAGCTTATGCTTACTCAAACCCTTTTAGCGGAGAGGAGGTGGAGTGAACGGCACGGCCCCATCACCAGCATATCGGTGCTCCATCATAATTATCATCGACCAATTCGCAGCAGTGGCAGCAACAGGAACGGGCGCGCCGCTTGCATGCTGTGGGATTACAGCAAGCAGTAATGTTATATGCATGTGTGTATAGGTAATATCGAAAGCCCTGCAGTAATGACAGCAGCCTAGAGAAGAGCACGAACCATGTGCCCATGATCTGTCTAGGATATCCATGCTAGCTAGGCCTGAGTCGTGGAAACGCGTTTGTTGATTGTGTTGTTGTCCACGAGCAAGGTGACTAGTTATTGTCAAAAAGTTAGATTGGGGATGCTTGCGCCGCATGATGGAATTGAATTTGACCGAACGTGCGGAGAAGCTTGCTCCGGCATGCAGCCTTGTGTTTGATGGAGATTCAGGGCCATGGCTGGTACAGTAGATGGCGTTGGTATTTGCAAACGTTCAATAGTGTGGCTATTTTCTGAGCCATGTGGCGTTTGCTTGGACCAACACTATCCCGTTTTCCTGGAATTCGAGATCCTTGTCCGTAAGACAGAGAAAACGTGCGTGCTGTGGACGATGATGCTAATAATGATGACGATGGGAAACTGTTTCGGTAGGGCTCGACAAAACGTGGGCGGGCGGAGAAACGAAACAAGGCCGACCGTCACGTCACGACTCAGTAACTGCTGTCATAGGTGCTCCATTGCCTTTATTCTGCGACTCGTGGAGACGTGTGAGGGGGAACATGCGCTTGGTTTGAGATGGGCGCCCAGTTTGGAGATGGCTTCAAAGTCAAGGACGCCGTTGTATCAATGTCTGGCCCTGTCTTTGGTTGGTTCGTTGGTGGAGAAAAGGGAGCAGTACGTACCCAAAACCAGCAAGGTTCAGGGCACGAGAAAGGTGAGACAAGGGCACGAGGGGAAAATGCTCTGGACGAAGCAAGGAGGGAGACGTGCGAGGGGAAACTCAACCAGGTTGATAATGGCCATTCAGAAGCAATTGTGATGCACTAGAGACGGAAAATGGGCAGAAGCGAGCCAGGAAAAGACAAGAGCGGCCGGGGCCGTGCCCCTTCTCAACGGCCGCCCTCCTCAACGGCTTCCCCCCACAGTTTTCATGCACAGTATATCCCCTCATCTAGCACTGATCAGACCGTGATTTGTTACTTACATCACTCGGTCAAGGCCCAGGCTACCAGGCCTCTCACCCGACAAGGCCAAAACTTCCGCCTCCTCCAGGTTTTGTATGCATACAAAGCATAGTGAGAAACCTAATCAGTCGTGGGTGTGGCATCCTCATCGCGTGTTATTGTCGTCACGATGCCACAGGGGCCGCTCCATATCAAAAAACCCCAATTTTTTTGGTGTCGAGCAGTTTCACTAACAGCTCAATCCCAAGCATATCGGAGCATTCCAGTTAAGTTAGCAAATCGTTAAAGCGCCCAGGCTCGGCCGTAGCGAGGGGCTCACCATCAAGCTATCACTATTGCTATCACTAGGTGATCAGGGATTGTTGCTAAAGGCGCGAAAGCGCGAAATGCCCGCCTTGCTTAAACAACTTCGATGTTCCCTGACCGGGGAAGTCAAGACCAAAACCGAGAGTCGAGACCAAACGAAGCACCAAGCTAAAAAAGACCAATATGTTCAAGTTAAAACATTTATTACCCAGGATTCAAGACCACGCGCAGGATGAGGCCCGCTTCTTTGCTGGTTGGGGTTCCTTTGATTGTTGATTTCACGACTCTTCGACATGACAAGGATGGGCATATCTCAAGAATATTGGACGCGAAGTACTTTCACTGCATGCCCACATCTCCAACGTCTAAATCCGCACAGACTGGAGCTCATGAGTCCCCGCATCCACACATAGGATATTGAGCATTCAATACCGCATACTCTTGCGCACAGTTTATCATCCTCACATGTCTTGCACAGTCTTGTATTTCGTGCTTGTTCGGAGGAGGGTGGTCAACTATCCTCCTCATTCGTTCCCGTACCAACAGCAATACATACCACTATCTGACACTCCCAGCCACCCGAAAAGAATGTGTGTGTATAGTATTATCTATTGATCGAGACTTGCAGGCAAACGAGGCTGCCAAGCCCGCGCCATGTCCTAGAACTACTATATCCCAAAAGGCATCCGGCTACAAACCCCAACTCGAACAAGGAATTGAATTTCGCCGGTGAACTGTTCCTCCTGAGACACGCGCCCAGACACCCTTTGAGTGGTAGCTCCCTTATCCACAAGTGCCCTGTCCCGCCGCCAATCACTCGATGTAACCATCCCAGGTGGCCACGGCGATTTTTTGAGATCTGGCAGGCCATTGCGTCTGCTGCCTTGAAAGCAACGTTGGAGTAAATGCAGATAGCTTCATCAGGATGGCTCAGCCTTTCACGGTGAAGCGGCCACCATTTTTAAGGTTTTTTTTCTTCCTCTTCTTCCTTTCTCTCTGTCTCCCTCTCTGTCTTTCTGTTTCTATTATTAACTCTACGAGTAGGCTGTTCACAGTTGGCTTTGCGACAAGTAGTAATGTTCAATCTGGCGTTTCCAGAGCTCAAGAACCCTTTGAAAGGCGATTTTGGTACTGGACATGACAAATGATGAGTGAGCACTGCGAGAAACGTTGCGCAGTCTGGTATGTACGGGATCCTCCAACAAAGGGGCCGATACTGCGAACTGGGCGACTATTCTGGCTATGTGGACTCCGAAATTGTGTTTCGCACATCCATGATCTTAATACACGGGTATTAAGATAGTTATCAGCAGGCTTTTGCAGCACTTGAATTGAAGGGCAATATAACAGACACTTGATTGGTCCACCCGGAAAAGTCGCTAAAACGGTCCTGCAGGTGCATACTTAAAGATGTAGGTAGTACAACCTGGCGCATCCATGCACAAATGTCAGAACCATCGTTAGGGAACCCGCCCATGGTTTGTGTCACTACGTCAGGGTCGGGTTCTGCTTCTGCCTTGCACTGCTGCTCAGCAGCGAGAGAGAAACAATATCGGAATGTTTCATAAACGTGACCGTTGGAGGGGGCGGGAGAGAGCTGAGACGGCAATGGTTACTGGTTCCTCAACCGCAGCGTAACCACAGACGTTGCAACGCGCCAGCAGATCGCGGCAGTTGAACGCCCACAGTGCCATGAGCTCAGGAAGCTGAGTCAATTGGCTTCCCTGCTGGCATTCAGTTTTAGCGTTGTCCTTGATGGCTGCCGATGGGTCCCGCCCCCTGCTGTCTCAAGCACAAAGGTCCACATGTCTCCGGGTTTAGGTCAAGTAAGCTCGAACTGGCGTGCCTTGGACTGCCTTGGGCCTTGTCCCTCCGGCCGGTAGTCCCTTTCGGGATGCTGATCGTCCCTCTCCAACCTTGACTGGGAGACACTTGACTCACTTTGGGTAATAGCTCATTATCCCTTGGCCAGGCTCCGTCGTTGAACTGAACATTAAACGCCGATCGAAGACCCGGCTCTTGATCACCTTTGTTTGAATCAGGAAAGCGATTCATCTCGGAACCATGCAAACGATGCATATGGACCGATTCAGAATCGCTCCCCTGGGTGGACGAAATTATACGAATTAATGCGCATGAAGTCGATAAAATTCAGCGAGATGAGTTTGTGGCCCTGATCCCAATTCTTCAGTCTTGGTCCCCGATCAGAAGTGCTTGGTTCGTGCTGATCCCTGATTTGTGGCTGCAATAGGTTTGAAGCGATCTCAATACCTACTTGAGGCGTTATCGGTTATAGATAGCCAGGTAAAGTGTTGAATTGGCTCCAGTTAAACTCCACCAACTGTAACAGAGCCTTGGGGCTTGCAACAGACAACCGTCTTGCTGCAGTAACTCGTCCTTTCATGCGACGACCCCGGGTTTGAGTAGCAGAGGGGGCAAGAAACAATTAGGCAATGAAACGAAACATCGCGTACATAGGTAGAGTCAACTCCCCCAGCTACCGATCGGCACCTTTGTTGAGCTAACAAGCTCAGACTAGCAGAGACCCCTGAAGAAATATAAATGTAGGTCTGCGTTCTACTTGCATGCTGTGCCTAGCCATGCAAGTACCCTAGGAAAGATACCTATCAACTTTGAGACTGCACAAGTTGTGCAATTATGCGGCCTTGCCGCGGGGATGAACAGTCCCGAGACTTTTCAAACATCAGGCCATTTATGGCAATAGTTCGGTTTGGAATGTCGCTTCTACCTGCATCCAGAGTACAAAGTCACGCTAGTTAATCGTCATTTCCCAGGTGCTTTAATCAACTTTGTGAGAAGAGACATCCTTGTTATTCCATTTTGTTGGCCCACTAACTTACTGACCAGTTACTTCCAAGTTCCATGTGCTAGAAAATCCTTGTGATATTTACAGTGCGTTATGTCCAAGTACGAAAATGCCTCTAAAGGAATAGGTTCGCTCTGAAGGCCTCGCTTGATCCGTGTACCTGCATCAATCAGTCTGCTCGACGTTGACGTGGTATCGCGAGCTCAGCCCTACCGCACTTATGTCAAGACACTTGTGTTTCGTGAGTACGCTTGCGGCTCCTGGTTGGCAAGATCCGGTAGCATTGGGGCAGTGGGTGATCAACGCAACGCCCACAGGGAAGCGTGGGAGAGATCCCCCGGCAGTCCGAGTCGATGCAATGCGGATGAGCTGATTTCAGTTCAGTATGTATGCGCTGGTCCACTACAGAAATGGGCATCTGGGCGAGAAAATAAGGGCGTATGTGAGAGCGCCAAAAGGTACCATTTAATTGCGACGAGGACAAAGAGTGACAGCCACGCATGCAGCATGTGCGCATGGGAAAGGGTCCGATCCTAGAACAAGAACGAGGGTTTGCAGAGCTCCCGAACCAGCCTATCCTGGGTACCAGAAGTCTCTAACCTTCATTGATGATTTTTTACCACGTCATTGGGGACAGTGGTCTTGAGGCTAGATGAGGATCAGCTCTGCCTAAGAGACACTGCCGCATTACCCAGCAGCGAGATTGCTGGCTACTGCCATTGTTACTTTCTGCTTCTTGGACGTTATTCCCTGACAAGGAGGACCAGTCGGCAAACAAATTTTCGATACATTTCTTGTCATGTCTGAAACTAAGCTAAACTGCCAGGTAACAACATACTATAGTAAAAACATGGATCTCACTAATGACTCCCATGTTCTGCGACTGTCAGCCCAGAGCCCCAGGCCCGTCAACAATCACAGTCAATGTTTTCATTGTTGGCTAAAGGTCGAGCCTACCTGCGCGCGGACTTGGGCGCACATATGCAATAGTTGTGAGCAGGGCGGCGTCCGCAAGCTGCTGCACCTGAATCCCTGTTAGGTCATAGAGTTTCGACACAGTGAGCTTCATGGTCGGCAGTTTAGAGACGAAGTCTCAAGGCAAATTCAAGGCTAACACGGCATGTCACGGCTTATTATCCACGCATTAACCCTTGATGCCAGCAGGTCTGGATACGCATGTACAATATACCAGCGGCTATTGTCTTATCAAGCAACCAAGATGGTGATCCCGTGCGACACCACGTGAACAAAATCTTGAGCACGCTTGCGCCTTACCCTCGCGTTAGCTGTTGGACCTTCTGTCGGCCGGAGCAGTGTCCGCTTGAAGAGGGTGTCTTTGTACTTGGCATCAACCGACAGGTCATCATGTGGCTAGCGGTAGGGCCTTTTACATATCCTGATCTTAACATCTAGATCTCGTTTAGGTTTGTGCTATGACCTCTGGAGTCAGGAAGCGGACAGGTTATCTCTCTCTTATCTTTTGTCGCAAATATTCCTTTATGCGCTGGACACGTTGACTTTGACCGCCCCGCCATCTTGTGAAAGAAGAAGTAACAGTGGTTGACTTTATGGTTGTCGTCCTTGACTATAGTACACGAGTGTCTACATCTTCAAGGGTCACAGTGTCGATCGGCGAGCCAGCTCACTATAGCACCGGAGGATACGGTATCAAGGCAAACATTGGTCAGCTGTCCCCAAGCGAGCAAAGGACTCTCCATTTTGATCAACAGCAGCCTTGGAACGAAACAGAACAGAACAAACCGATATAGGATACACCATCTCCATGGCCGGCCGAGCTGTCTGGGATCAGGGTCGTCTGCCGAGTGAAAATCCCGACTGGCGGTCTACTTGACGTTACCTTACAATCTCCATACAGGTGGAGGAACCCACGTTTACCTTCGGTAATTGACGAAGCATCATGCTTTGTCTTTCAGAATCGGAGCATTTCCCACAAGTCTAAATGAGTTCTTGTAATTTGGAATACTAGGCATACGGCCATGTTTGAGTAATCAGCAGATCACCCAACTAGAACAGTCTCAAGTACACACTCCACATATCTAACGGCTGTCAAGGACGAATTTGGGTTACTGCAGCGGAGCCTATCTTTGATACCGAAGATTCTCGATTGCAAACACGAATTGAGAACCCGATGTGCGTTGAATGGGATGGGGGGTATGGGTTTAGGACTAACGTGCCGATTCAGGTTGGCGTCGTCCTTTGGCGAGGAGAACTTGATTCTCGTAGCAAGATACTTGCTGTGAGTAGCCATACATAGTCACATATGTATTGCCGTAGCAAAAGCCCGGTTGACATCATCCTAGAATCTTGGTGGAGATGGTAGATCATGCATGCATTTGCTACAGGACACATATAATGATTTCCTAAAAGTACAGTATCTAGAGATTTTACAGTATCATTAAACCTCCTTGGGTCGTTACTGCGGAGCCGCGCATTGCCATCCATACAGCGCTTGGCGTGATCGTGAACCTGTCTGAGAACAGCTGTCACCGAATGATCCAATTACCATCATCTTCATCAGAATCACCATCAACGAGGTCCTCTTCATCGTTGAGCGCCATCTGCACAAATCGACGAACCCAGGCCTCCTGTGCCGGATCCAGACCATCTTGGTTATTCTCATCCTGGCCCTGTGCCTGCTGCGGTAGTTGAGGTTGTCGCTGGTTCACTCGTTGACGATTAGCAACAGCTCCCCCGCCACGAGCTCCTCCTCCTCCTCCTCCTCCTCCTCCTCCTCCCCCTCCTCCTCTCCCTCGGGCTACCGCGCCTCCTCCTCTCCCAGCCCCTCTTGCGCCGCGTCCTCGCCCCGCTGGACCTCGAGGTGGGCCATTATGGCCGCGGCCCGCAAGTTGTTGCGGTGCGTCGGGTGCAGCGGGAGGAATAGCTCTTCGACCATCGCGAGCTTGATTGTCGACGAGTCGTATAACGAGGGGTCCTTCACGCGCGATCTCGATACCTTGGCCCTGGCCTCCAAGCGGTCTGTTGTTGCCCTGGACATTGGCTTCGTCCTCGCCGTCACTGTCATCAGACTCGATAACTTCCGGCAGAGGCATAAGCTCAATATCATCAAGTGCCGCGGGAGCATCTGCAACGGGACCGCGGCCACCGACGAACCCTAAGCCCACGTCGTCGCCATCGCCGCCCTCGAGTTCCCACAGCCGCATGTAACAGGAAGTGACTTTGCCGCCCGCCAGCTGGTTGTAGTGCTGGTAGGGATTCACCGGGTCAAGCCATGAAGAGCATAGATAGCAGAAATGAGTGTCGCATCGTGAGCAGATCATGTGGTTGCAGCCGTGTGTCTTCTGCGCAGGGGCGTTGCAGGTAGGGCATGGACTCGTGTGAAGCTGTAGGTATTCGAGTGATGCTTTTTCCTCCTCGCTGAGTTCTCCCTTGTCACGTCGTGGTGCACAGCGGACAAACTCTCCGTGCCATGACTGGTAGCATTGGCCACAGAAGGCGAAGCCACAGTCTTCGCATATAGACAAGAGATCCGCTTTGCTAAATGTTTCCTTATTCTTCCTTTTTCCAGACTTGGCACTAACCCCTCCTTGTTCTTGTTCTTTTTCTTTTTCTTCTTCTTCTTCCTCTTTGCCGGATTCAGCATCAGACGTCTCAGCAAACTCTAAACCTTTCGGCTTCTTGTGGCGTTTCGATCGGGCTGCTCCATTACACCACTGTCGTGGACAGTATATTGTGTTTTTGTCAGACTCGAGTTCTGTCTTGTACTTGAGCGTCACATAACGCTTGACCATTTCCTCGGAAAGACCAATCTGAAGAAGCTCGCTGGGGCTGATGGCAACCTTGTGCTTCTTTGTGTCCTTCGACGCGGCACGCTTCTTGGCGCAGTTGGGGCTCAGACAACGAACAGTAGAAAGGTTGCCCTCGTTGATGGCGTCGTTGTAGAAATCCTGTAAGCATTGTATACAGAATATATGTCTACAGTCAAGCATTCTGTGACACTTGGAGCCCTTTTTGGGATCTATGTAATGTCAGTACGTGACTGAGGATGTGTGATGAATATACATACCGAGACAGACACCACAATCAAATGTCTCCTTTTCAAAAGCAGCCTTTTTGGCTTTTATATCGTGGTCCAGCACGGCGAGTTTGTGTTCTGGATCAACCTGAAGAGTTCCCCCGGGACTGATGGTTCCAAACACGTCTTCAGCGGCGCGCTGAATATGATCGATGTAAGTAAATGCAACCATGTCGCGACCAATCTCGTCCCATAAGCGCGGTCCATCATCCTCAAGCCGTTTGATCGTTTCCCTCGACAACCACTGCGGTATGGTAGATACCACAATATCTGGTGGCGCATCTGCAGGGTAACCCTCTGGGAGACGGACTCTCAACCGCAGAGGGGGCAGGTACGAGACTTCGAGAGAATCAACCTCAGGCTGGGCATTCTCAGTAGCTTGGCCAAGTGTAGTGAGTCCTGGGTGGGCGGGTGCTGAGGCTGCTGGGAAAGTGACAGTAACTGGAGCGGCGGGCTCAACGGGGAGGTCTACCTCGAAGGTGAAGGGGTCTTTTGCGTCAGGGCGTCGGATCTCTGGGTATATAGCCTCAATAGAGCCAAGCTCTATAAGACGTGGGTCGTCGCTATAGTCCATGGCTGTTGGGGGAGATAGGAAAACCTTACAGCTCCGTCCAGGATGCCAGAAATTCGGACGAAACCTGAGATAGTTCAGAAAACACTTGGCAGGCTTTTTGGCTGGTGCTTTCTTTTTGCCCCCTGTTTAATGACCTCGATTCTTTCGACACCTCGGGACTGCTATGAGTTGTTATACCTTGGGAGGAGTGTTCATCCTCTAATGGCGTAGTGTGTGTAGGCGATGCACTTCAGCAAAGACTTTGTCCAGAGTGGCGAGGCTGAGTAAGTATGTTAAATACCAAGGGCCCTCAAATTGACCAGCCCTTATTAATGAGTTTCTGCTAGGCCTCCATCATTTTATTCTCCTTCTCGTTCTTCCTTGTCAAGACTCGAACATGAGGTGCTTCTTTGGTGGAGGTACTTTACGTAGAGAGAGGCGAGGAGAGGGTTTTTAAGATAGTGCCCAAGATAGGGCTACTTCGGAATGACCTGCAAGTGACTGACACCGGATTGTAAAGAGGAAAACGCAATCTTCGGCTATCAATAAAATGGGACGATATTATTCACGCCTGAAATAGCATTGTAAAGTAACGTAGATGACTCTTTGGCCGTGGTTGAATGTGGTAACGCCTTGTTTCGGTATCCGGTATTCGCAGCGTTGACAAATAAGAGACTCCGAAATCCGAGACGCCACGTTTTTTCTCCCACCTGAGCCACATATGCAGCCACAGCCGGCGGACTGCATCGTCATCTACAGCACAAGCTTAAACTTGGATTTCACCTTTCGGTTGCTTTTACTCGTGATTGCCCCGAGCCTTTTCTCTGTTTTCTTCTTCTTTCTTTTTCTGATACAAACTGTGCCAATCAGAGACCACTGTGGTGCCCTACCAGGAGAATGCAGCCTCTGTCTATGTCTTGAACTTCTCGGATACCGCATATAGCCAGCTCATCATGGACGACAGTTCAACTCCCCTCGCTTCCCTCTCCGTCACCCACGTCTACTACGTAAGTTTCACACCTACACACGAAGACCTACAAATAACAATCACAAATAGGACCCCAACGACCATGTCTCCCTCGCCTGCGCCTACCTCGCCCTCCTCCCCCAAGCCCTATGCGTCGTTTACGCCACGCTCGTCCTTTTTACCCGCGAGGTCGAAGTCGCCTTGATGTTTCTCGGTCAACTTGCCTGCGAGGTGCTCAACTTTGCCTTGAAACGGCTGATAAAAGAAGAGCGTCCGCGTCGCATACACGGCAAGGGCTACGGCATGCCTAGTTCCCACGCACAATTCGTTGCCTTCTGGAGTGTCTCCCTGGCTCTGTTCCTGCTTGTCCGCCACAAGCCGCCTCGTGTACATCAGGTTCGTGCAGAAAGTGGTTTGCACCGGCCGTGGAGCGTTCTCGAGAGAGTTGCTGTGAGTGTAGCTGGGGCGGCGATTGCGGCGGCGACGGCATGGAGCAGAGTGTACTTGAACTACCATACCCCTAAACAGGTCGTTGTGGGTAGTGTTGCAGGTGTCATAAGCGCTCTCGGTTGGTTCCTTATTGTTGCTGCTGTGAGTCAAACCGGCTGGTTAAACTGGGCTCTAGAGACGCCTTTTGGCGAGAGCTTTTCAGAGTTAGGTATCTTTGTACTGAAGAGGACATGTGGTCACGCTGGTTTG
>NC_030990.1:1639983-1653688 GCF_000149955.1 Fusarium oxysporum f. sp. lycopersici 4287
GCCTCTAAGTCAACTCTTGACCCTTGACGACTATGTACTCTACCCGTCTCTGGCCCAGCCCTTGAGCCTTGTCGGCTATGCATTCTGCCAATCTCTGGTACGACCCTAGAGCTCTGACGGCTGGCAAGTCTGCTTGGCTCTCCCATACTTCTTGAGCACTGTCGGCTATGAGCTCTTACAGAACTGACTGATCCAGCCCTGGGATTATGTGAGGCTGAGGCGGGCGTTTTCTCCTGAGGGCTATATACAGCGGAACTGAGAGTTGTCTCCGGCGGAGTATTCATACCCGCACTGAGAGGAACTGGTGGGAAGTTCCTTTCTCGGATAGTCTCTCATCAAAGTTGTCCTGGATCTTGTACCTAGTGCTCTCGCCTGGGACATCGACGATGGCAATGGCCAAGTGGACTCGTTTTTCTTGGGAAGATCCTTACTGTACTGTTGGGACAGTCGAGGTTGTGTACTTGGTTTGTATTTGTGTCTAGTTTGAGCTCCGGCTTGGCAGGGCGCATATCACCGATGTTGGAAAGGCGCAGGCCAATCTGCACAGTTGCAGTCGAGAGCATAGAAGCACCACTTGACCGGAATCTTTTATCCGGTAGACGAAGGGCAGGCGGTGCAAGAAGTTCGTCAGCTAAGTTTTGAAGCGCTGGCGTTTTTTTGGGTGTAGAATCTTTGTAGGTTGTTGTCGGCAAAAGGATGGGTGACTTGGGTGGCTCGGCTTTGGGGAAAATGCTGTACATGCTCCTCTTGAAGTTTTTGATGGACTCCTTTGATGACGTCCGTACGGGTTTCGGTACGGTTGGAAGACCGCCTGAATTACGCATACTTCCCAAGCGCAGGGGCTTCAGGCCACGGTTGAGGAAGTCCTTGCGTGCACCAAACACTTTGTCTTCCACTCTGTCGTCCAGCGTCAGATCTTCTTTGCTTTCAGCCTTGCGAACCAGCTTGGGAAGATCAAGAGGCTGTAGCATCGCAGACCCAGGGGTTGGGGGCTCTTGATCCTGGTCATCACCCCATTTTCTGAAACCCTGAGACGCTTCAATGTCGTCATCAGAACAACCGGTTGGGGATCTGCTTGATCGCAAGAAGAGATAAAGACAGCCAAGCAATAGTCCTGACATGTTCATTACAACTGTTCCGATCATGTTCAGTGTCATTGACGTCTCATCTGCTGCTCCTGTATCTCGGAACGCCGTATTGTAGAAGAATGTTATCTGCAAAGTCTGTTCGGAATTAGTACAAGCTATCACTTTCAGATCCATACTTACATATGATATCACGGCAATTATCATATGGTACACCATGCGAGATGCCTCATCCCTCTCAGCAATGCGCATTCGGGCACCAGTATGAAGCTTGAAGCATATAACACCGCACTCAATGAGAACTATCAGGATGACGGTGAGTAAAACCCCAAAACATCCGGCATCGTACCGATGTAGGAAAGATATCAAACTGGCAAAGCAAAACTCCGATGGCAGAACAGCAAAGGTTATGGAGAACACGATGAGCAACAAGGTACCGATGGTTACTAGACAGGCAAGGGTGTTGAATTTGCCACGGAAGGGGAATATGCTCGGCCTCGTGATACGGATTGTCAACTCCAGCCCGAACAACATCTGAATGAAGGGTACGATGAAGAAAGCTAAATTGGATTAGTATCTTCAAGTGAAAGCTCATTATTCTTTCAACATACCTAGCAGCATCATTCGCGATATCGTGGCACACCCAAGGATCATAAGTGACTCGAGTCCCTTGGCTTGAGCGGTAGCATACACAATTCCCTGAACTACAATGCCCAAAGAAAGTACGAAGGGGTAAACATCTCGTCCTTTGACTAGCCGAAGCCAAGACGACCTATGAGTGACTGTGAGAAAAAAATCTTGCGGATCGGGAAATGCAGTACATACTTGAAGTCCCATATCGGTTCGACTTGTTTTAGTGTTCTCCATGATCGCAGAAGAATACTGATAGTAACTGCGAATGCTACTATCACGTTGAAAACTGATAGGACGATGATTGAGGTGCGGACGGAGCCAGCTGCAGCAAACTTGAGTTCGTTATCCCATTTTGATGTAGAATTTGCCTGGAACTGAAAGCCGGTCGAGTCCATCGTCGGGTCGTTGTCCATGTTGTTGTCGTTTTCTGATCAAATTCGAGGTGTTTGTCAAGTAAAGGGCAGGCGTTAAGCCTTCACAGTGCCGGCACCGCGTTGTCCTTCTTTGTAGACCTAGTTTCCCATGTCGATGTCGAGGTCGTATGAAAGTATCGAAAGAGGGCTAGGATGCCAAAGGAAAAGGACAAATGATGAATGAATTGGAAGAGCACCGAGATATGATAGCAGGAATCAGAATGACCTCCAGGCGTATACTTGGTCAATTGAAAGCAGAGCAAAGTTTGAGAAGCAGTAGATAGATGATCAAACACACGAGATGTACCGTAAAAATGAAATACAATGAAATGGAAATGGCACCTGGCCTGTGGCAAACGAATGTAAGATTGAAAAACAAGAAAAGAAACGAAGATCAGACAAGCACCAACTGGGTGGGAGGAGACTGAGGCAATGGAGGCGATATAGGACTTGATATCTCGAATTGAGGGCAAATCACATCGAGCGGGAACGCAGATTGCCCTAGATCCGGCGAGCTTGGTGACCCCTGCGCGACTCAGAAATCTCCAAAGAACAAGGATCAAGCTGCTTCATGACGGAGCTTGGTAGCATTGAAGCTGTCGCCCCTGAGAGATGGTAGTGAAGAATGGTAGCCAAGCGAGCCAAGCCAGGCCCTTGATGTGGGCTAGAGGCATTTCCCGCATTAGAGCGAGAAGGGTATTGTTTCACCCGTGTAGATTGGGTTTCTGGGATGCTGATTCTCGAATACGCTGACGAAATCGGTGTAAGAGAATGCTACTCCACCACGAGATTGAGTTCTTTGGACTCGATCATCTGTGCCATTCTCACTTGAGCTTTGATGGTGATCAACCTCAAATGGAAGCCACAACTGAACTGCTTCTCAAGGTCCTCCTGATAGTGATACTTCACCACTGAGTGAGCTTCTTGAAAGAGTGCTCTGAGGGCGGCGAAAAGCGCCGGTTCGAAGAGGCTGAAGCATTGTTGTTACAGAGTCAAGTTTCGTCGGGTTGTAAGAGGCAGGAGTTCAAGGGAAGCAAACGGTGGGGTTAATCCGCATATGGGCTAGCGTCCACGTTTGTCCGTTTTGTGCAACTACGCCGTGGATTTAAAACAAGAAGGAAACATGGATTAGCGAAGGATCCCCTTTAGCATGAGAGCTAACGAGACAATGACTAAAGGGCCAATAGCTTAGACGAGGGCCATTTCCTCTTTTGGAACAGAGGGTTTGAGATTACAATGGCAGGTCACACGGATCCTGCTGGTGCCGAAGGCGGGGAGAACGGCTGGCCACGAGACGATGGATACAGGGACGTTTCGCAAGGTTCAGAGCTTGCACCCGGTAACAGATCTGTCAACGGAACCATGCAAACGTCTAAAAACTACCTGCACAGTGAGAGAACACTAGCTGGCTAGCTTGCAGCTGGAAGCGAGTCAATTTCATTGAGAGCCTTGTCTAGACCTCTCTAGCATCTGTCTGTATCTGCGGACCCGGTGGTTGGTTCTCCATTTTGTTGTTTCAAGCCTTTCCACTTTATCTTTGAAACCCATAGCTCTGTAAGCGAGGACAGCCAGACAGGGTCAAGGTTCAAATGCCGAACTCTTGGCAGTTCGTGTACCTGGTTCTCTAGCAGCTATCGACTCGTAAATTGACAAGTCTTATGCGTCTATTCTTATTAAGAATACCGAGTCGTCCGTCCGGGAGCATGTTGGATTGGGGAAGAGCACGCATCCAAGTGGAGGATGTACTGTGTTTAATATAACTGTGAAGAACCCATAGATCTGTGGAATGAGGAGAAGTTTCATGAGCATCTAGCCCTAGACTAGTACAGTATTAGATATCGACTTGATGGCGAGTTTCTAATGGTTAGTCACATTCAGAGAGCTTCCTTGGTCTATTAGTTTATACTTATGTGGGTTTCACTCCCCACGCCTGTTGATGGGGAGATAGGGAACGTCAAGGCTTTTATCTTCAGGGTTAGAAGATACTTGGATAAGTTTAGGACAGCTTGGACAGCTTTAGTATATACTCGGTAAGCCTTTTGATTAAATCATTTCAGCATCCGGATTATATGCCATACTGTGTAAGTCTTTGTTGTTTTCTAGGCATTAGTCTATCATGGATTGTCCACTCTTTACTGTTTCCTCACACGTCGGGGCTAGAAGTATAATGAAGTGAGAGATGTTTCCTCCTCAAACAGTTACTCCCGGAAAGAGCCTGGACTATAGCTATGGGTGCTATAGCAGACAGTCAGTGGCTTGCGAAGCGTTTGATTAGAAAGGCTTAATGGTTGGTATCAGCTACAAGAAGCACCCCAGTATTTATATGTGATCTCGTGTCTAGAATACCTGCTCTTCATCCTATCTTCTTGTAATGGATGCTTAAAACGAAGGTGTTACTGAGTGCTAAGCATGGGGTACGGATGACAGGTCTCTTATTATAGCTTTGCCGCAGTAGCTTCACTTCCGTCTTCGACTTGGCACCCCCTTCTATCTTTGTGTAATGCAAGATGAATATGTATACTTCATCTTTATGATATGTACTAAATAAACCCAGTTCTAATTGTTTTCGCTTTATAGAAGAATCGATCAACAAAGGTCTGACTGTTTGTTCTTGCTTATGTTGTCCCAATGAGCATGTATAGCCAACAGAGATGCTTCGTATTGTTTCGATGTTTTGAATTCTTGGCTTCGAGCTAAGAGATATCGTCGACCATTTTACTAACATATTAGACTTCAGACAGTTTCACCTTGCATTGACAGGCTCAAGTTGATTGAGGCCTTCGTGAGAACTCTGAGGGGGTTGTTCACACCACCACAGGTCTATTGGATCACCATCCATGTTCGCATATTAATTGAGAAGACTGTTTATGCTGATCAGACGCTACCGATGGGACTTCATTCCTGAGAGTCGATATCGCATAATTTACCGCCTTCGCTCAATGATCCAGAAGCTTATGTCATATTGGTCATATCCACAGGCACGTTAAGTAAGTCTCAGTAAGCCATGCTCTAAGTGACGTTAGGTATTATCAATGACCACACTAGCTCAACATCTGCCGGCTTCGCATGAACAGATTATCGTGGTCAATCAATATGTGCCAATGTGTTCCGTCTGTTGGCTTGATATTGGCTATCACGATGGTGCTTTAGACTCATGGTTACCCTAAACTGAATAATTTGACTAACACGCGAGTTCAATGCTGTTTCGATAAGGCTAATAAGCCTGTAAAATCGTAGCCAATGGCTAAGACTTCGTTTCCCTGTACAATCGAGAATATCATGTGCGAGACCCAGCACAAAGAGATCCACTGTTATTATATCAGCACACTGCAGATGCATAATAGCTAGGTCAAGTCTTTGAAGCTGCTATCATGGTCTAAGGTATATAAAACCTCCTCGTATCCATCAGTAGTTGATACATAGATGGTAGAGTTACGGCGGGGAAAGTAAGAGAACTCAGCGATCGAGACGATTTTCAATATCAACTCTCTTTAAAAAGGCCAAGATCGTCAAAGTCCCGGCTTTCTCAGGAGCGGTTCAGTGGATCCATCTCCCATTTGCCCCGCCATTAGGCTAACAACGTCATTCAACCATACGAGCATCACAAGACAAAAGGTATAACAATTGAAAGGAACAATCGTGCGTTATCCTTTCAACTGCAGAAATGGGAGACCACACAGAGAAACACATACATTTTGAGGATGGGCGCAATCGTGAATACGATGGGAGTTCTGACGAGGACTGCAAGGCAGTAGAGGTTCGTCCATACTGTCGCCAATACCAGATGACAACCAAGAATGGTGCGACTGATCTAATTGCCTATACAGGTCGTCTTCGATCCCGGAAACCCCTATCGTCGCAAAAGCTCAATGGTTGCCTCAGAGATCAAAGCGCCTGTGATGCGACATCCTTCGCGACGTGACGAGTGCCTTGTCCACCAGTTTCTCGACAGTCAGCGACGCGCAAAAGATGCTGCCAGCTCAGCCAGCGAGCCAGAGTCGGAACACTCCATAGGAAATAACCCTCCGTCATATTTAAGCAACAATCCAAATCCTAGCCATGCCACTTTTCACAAGGCTCTCAATGGCGATCACATCGAAGCTGTTCGCGACGACAACCTCGACTCGATTGTTGACCCCAAATATCAGAAGAAGTGTCGCGCTGTTGTTGAGCCTGGCGGTATGGAACACTCAGGCCAAGCTGATCAGCAGGCCTGGACGCAGCAGATGACCAAAAGCATGTCCGAGGTTGACCTTTCAGGTTATCAGGACGACGTGCGAAGTCGCCTTCTAACCAAGCAGCAGCTGAGTGATATGGCCTGGGGTGTACGTGAACTAAGTCGCCGACTGAGTAGCATGCGCCTTCGGTTCAAGGTCAAGAGCATATTCATCCTCACAAAGATATACGACCAAGACTTGATCCCAAAAACACGAGAATTGGTCAAGTGGCTCCTACAACATAATCACGAGGTCGCCTACATCGTCTATGTTCAAGACAAGCTCAAAACAAACAAGAAGTTCGATGTCAGTGGGATCATTGATGAGGTGAGCGAGGGATATCTTGATACAGGGGACATGAACGAGCAGACTGTCAAAGAAACGCTGAACAGGCGACTCCGATATTGGGACGAGAACATGTGCAGAACACGCCCTCATACTTTTGACTTTGTTATCTCACTTGGTGGCGATGGTACAGTGTTATATGCCAGCTGGCTCTTCCAGCGCATCGTACCACCTGTATTGAGTTTTGCACTAGGAAGCCTGGGTTTCTTGACTAAATTTGACTTCGAGGACTATCAGCAGACACTCTTAACGGCCTTCACCAAGGGCGTCACAGTTAGCCTGAGGCTTCGTTTCGAAGGCACTGTCATGAGAAGTCAGCCACGCAAGAGAGCTCAGCTTAGTAAGGACTCTGAGGAGGACGAGGAGCCGTCCCGAGACTTGGTGGAGGAGCTTATAGGTGAGGAGAGGGAAGATGAGCACACGCATCGGCCGGATGGGACGTTTGAGATTCTGAATGAGGTGGTAGTGGACAGAGGACCAAACCCAAGTGAGAATCCCAGAGTAAACGTTACCCCTGCAGGAGATGTTCTAATGTATATTCTAGCAATGTCAACTACCGAGATATTTGGTGACGATGAGCACTTCACCTCGGTCTTGGCCGACGGTATCTGCGTATCGACACCCACAGGCTCAACGGCATATAATCTCGCCGCCGGGGGCTCCTTGTGCCACCCCGAGAACCCCTGTGATGCTGGTCACGTCTATATGCGCGCACACCCTGTCATTCAGGCCTATTATCCTTCCTGACACGATTGTGCTACGGGTCGGTGTTCCATATAGCGCACGAACGGCTTCATGGGCGAGCTTCGATGGCCGAGAACGTGTCGAGCTCAAGCCGGGAGATTACGTGACCATCAGCGCCAGTAGGTTTCCGTTTGCCTCGGTGCAAGCCCAGGGACGGAGGAGTGAAGATTGGGTGAACAGTATCAGTGGAAAGTTAGGATGGAACACCAGACAAAAGCAGAAGAGCTATAAGGAGTGGGAGAAATGAAATGATGTGTAACGATTTAGTACGGACTAGAATCATATATGTGAAGGATAGCATTTCTCATGGCGGATTTTTAGGTTTGGCGTTCCCATTGTACTATTTGAGCTGAGGAACATGTCTCGTCGTCACTATAAAGGGTGCTATGCTCGTGTAAATATCCACTTTTCCGGAAAGGTTTCGAGTTGCTTGGTTGGACGTGGCATAGGGGCTTCGCTATCTGTAAATCGATATAGTACGTACGAATTCAATGAGATGTATCACTAATATTGCGTGAGGCGAGAAAAAACGGTCACGTAATTATTACCCATGCAATAGAGGACGAACAATGTTAAGGAACTTACGATGACCTGACCATAAGCTTTACGGCTCTTACGACGATGTTATCCTAATCTTCAGGATCTATGATAAGGCCTAGATCTAAGATTCAGGTATCTAGGCTTGGATTAAAAGAAACTCTTCACAAGAGGCTCTGCATGACTGCCCCTAGCCCACATCCATTATCTCAGTGCCCCAGCCGGGCTTTGCGTTCTGCACCCATATCCCTGCAGTTCAACAACACTATATATATACTGCAAACATAAAATGATTTCATGGCTTGTGGCCTCTTGGTGTCTAGAGAGTCTTCTTACTTTGGCGCAGATTCAGGGCATTTGAGATGTCCTTGACTGAGTACCAAATGACCCAAAGCGGAATCCAGACCCAGAGAGTGTTGAAGAAGAATAGGTAAACCCAAAGGTACATGAAGCTGCTCGTGTCGAGATTGGCACTTCCAATGAGCCATTCAGGACAGAAAGTCATGAATCCTGAGCATTGTTTAGTTTGGCGAATCCATATAAATTGAGGTGCTGTCGAGACTTACCGCCGTACAGCTCACAAGTAGCCAGGACAATCATCCAGATGCTGACCTTGGGGTCCTTCTTAGCGAGACAGTAGCACACATAAACAGCTAAAGGCCCATCAAAGAACACAGTCAACAACTCCAGACTCACAACCCCCAAGTCGACACCAGCCCATCTCTTGTCAGCCCTCGCATATACCATCCACAGCTGGGCAAACGGATTACTTCCACCTGACTGCGCACCATATACTCGATCGCTATAACCTAAGAATCCAGGAGGTGTTGGGAACAGGTCCGTCTTCGCATCATTGACGAGGGGCTGATGCGAGAAGAAGCAGTGGTATAAAAAGCTGCCTTCGAGGAGAAAATGACACAGCGCATCGGCGAGATGCCATATAAAGAGAAACCGGAGAACCCCCGAGGAGGAGGGTGGTAAGAATCTCAAAGAGGCAGCATAGGCGGCGAAGACGATTGCAAGAGTCGAGAGGAGGGAGATGATTGTTGTTTGGTCGAACAGGTCGGGCGGGAGGGATGATGAGGGTTCTATGGCCATTGTGTCGGATCCCAGTGCCAGACTTCTTCCAATTGATTGGTTTAAAGGGTACAAGATCCAGCTACCGAGCTGCAGCTCCAATTGAGCTATTGTCGAGGAAATTTGAGCTTCTGGAGACGAGCGGTGTCGGAAATAAGACGCGATCGCGGCTCATTTCGGCGGTCGCTTCACGCGATAGTCTCAAGCTATGTCTTAGTAATTCGTGAGCTACCACCGCCACGCCTGACATCGCATTGCTAGAAAGAAGGAAAAATTCTACAGTAGTAAAACAATGGTAAATAAACTGGTATAATTTCTTCAAGGATTTGATTCATATAAAGTTGTCTGTATCGTTCTTTGAAAGATTGGCAGAGTGTTCACGTGGCTCGTCACGTGGCTCCATCAACGACAATCGACAGGGTTTGGATGCTATGAGGACGCTTACTTCAAAAACTTGGCGAAGGTCATGGCATTCTTTTAGCTTTATTGAAAAGCTAGTCAGTGTTTGTTGAAAGAATACCATGCAACAAATATCGATCCAAGTGGGGTAAGTTGCTGAAAAAGCTGACCCCGTATATGCCTAAATCACAACAAGATAGGGAAGAGCTGGTGTGCAATAGATTGATTGAAGAGCTACCGAACTTGGGTATCTAAGTGCTCAATATGGAGGGTACGGGAAGTCTCGTGAACGAGATATGGCCCGAGTCCCCCACAGTGTCATATCCTCCTCATTTCTCAGTTAAGAAGCATCTATGGGTTCTGCTTGTAGGCCTCTCCCTTAGCTCCATGGGTGCTCTCATCGATCTTGTCGCCAACTGCATCTTTGGCAGCGGAAGCACTGAAGAAAAGAAGCATTAGAAAAGCCAAAGTGTAGCGAAAATGGTGTATAAACGTACCGAGTGCCAATGCCGGCGTTGGAGTCCTTGGCAACCTTGAAAGCAAATTAGTCACATGTAATTACTTTACAAGCAAGTTCTGTCCTTGGACTTACATCCTTGTTAGCCTCCTTGCTGGTGCCAGAGATACCCTCCTGGACCTTTTAGGCGTTAGCAACGACTCAGAAGTACGGTGGAACATCTCCAGGGCTTTATACCTTCTCGGTAGCTTGGTTAACGGTGTTCTTGATGGTATCCATTGCTGATTTATATAGTTTTCTTGTTTAAAAAGAAAAAGATAATTGAGTTGGTTATGTTGAGGTTGGTGGTTTGTTGGTATTGTGTGTGGTGATGGGAAGAAGAGAAGGGCTTGAATTGAAGAGGAGTAATGAGGGTTTATATAGATCTAAATTGATTACACTAATTTAAACTTGAAGACTCGTCGTCATCGAGTGTTTGACCACTTGTTTGACGTATACACCTCCTTGGATTGGCATGCCTATCTCCATTGCTCAACTCCTGTCCAGTTATCATGGACTATCATGTGAAGGAAAAAGTGTCGTCATTGACTGGCTTCTGCATACAAGTCCTACGTTGCCTAGACGGCTTGATACATCACTGTCACCGACAAGTGAGAGAAAATCGGTTGTACCCCAGTAATGCTCTAGCTTGCTCGACCACTTGAAAGCGGGATAGCAAGCAAGCTCGGGCGGTTAGCTTGTGATGGTTGCTCGAGAGACATCCCTGACGTCAGGTCATCACCGGAACGTCATCTCGATGAAAGGATCTGGGACTTGTTTTTGTTTGGTGGGGGTTAGAAGAGGAGACTGACCTGTATGTACGCGTTATGCGCGTCGCGGGGTATTGGGAGTTCAAGGATTGTGCCCTGTGTATGGTATAATTCCTACGTGAGACACCTAGGCACTGACACATGATCGACCTCGGTCCCTTGCAGCCTAAAATTCGCCTCTGTTACAAAGACTCTCTAGAGTTTGATGTCATATCAGAGCTCTTTGGAGGAATTTCTTCTTCAAGAAGCGGACCCACTTACCCTCATATCGTGTAACACGATGGGTCAGATCCGCCCCGCTTCCGGGGTTAACGGCGCCGCCACATAGCGGGGTACCATAGAGTGTGGCGGTGACGTGGCCAGAGCTACTATATAATGACGTTATGTGGACATACATTTCAATTACGCTTAGTTACCTCACACTGCACTCATTATTTTGTGCTCCCCTGAATCGGGCATTTTGTTCTTCGACTTGCTTGATTGTGGCCGACCCCGTCTAAGGCGGGTAAAACACAATTACGCCCGACGCCTGCATTTCTGCTTTCTGGTATTGATTGGTGTCCCTCACCATCTGCTGTGCTCTCCATCGAGATCTCTCCCCTCGTGGCCCATTTTGACGGAGCAATGTCTCCGCTACTGCAGCTTTCTGATCCATATGTGCTTGTGATTCCTGTTTTCTGACGTGCCACCACCGCCTCTTTCTTGCTGTCTGTTACTCGATCCGACCCCAGCCACTCAAGGCAATGGCAGAATGCATGGCTTGCAGCAGCCTGCTAGGGAAGGCAGGAAAACTTGGGACCTCGATCCTCAGCGACAAAAAATATTGAGGTAAGTAAGCTTAAGCTTAGGAGGCTATTTAATGGGGTTTATTTCAGCATCCTATAGCAAGGCCTAATGTTTTCTTGCTCCCTAGGAGCCCGCAAACCCCCAAAGAACTCTTTGCATAAGTGACGATTACAATACTCGAAAGTGCCCGTTTGAGCTCCTATTCTTGGCGAGAATGACGTGCTATTTCTTATTTGATCTGACGATTAAGTTAACGCAATCTCTAATCTTAGATGTTTGTCTATAAATCGTCAACATGCAGGCAATAACTTCTTCATCAAGATATGATTGTAAACAAGGCTACTAGCTTATGATTCGGTTCTTTACCTGAGCCTTGTACACAAGTAGGCAAGATCGGTCAAGGCTGACCCGCCATGAACCACATTCCAGGGTAACACCGAGACTTTGCCTTGCCCTGCTCTAGCATCACAGCCGTTGTTATCCCCGCCGGATTGCACCCGTAGCTCCCGTAGTGCTAGTGGGATGCTCAAGCCTGAGTTTGTTGAGAAGACACTTCGATCGATGCGCTCGATAGGCCAATCACGCATCCATGGCGAATCTGTGCAAATAATGTTTGACCATTGGCAATTGATAGAGCAATACGATCGGCCAGCACGTGAAACCCCGTCTAATCTTCCCCGACTCGAATCACTAGGTGTGTTGAGAAACTTACGTACGGTTAATTAAATGGGAAAATAATGATATCTAATTACACGTAACTTGCTCTCTATCTGAGTTTTCGGGAATAAGACATTGCGCACTGGGGGCTCAACAGCTGGGTTAGTCCAGTCGATTTTGTTATTACCTTGCAGTGTCAGCAATGAAGATGATCGTTGTCCACAAATGGAACAAGAACTTACATTAGTAACATTCTGGGCAATGGAAACCTTCTCTCTACCGGCTTGACTTGACCTCAGCAGTCTCCTTCGCAGAAAAAACACGGAGGGAAATAAAGTCTTTCCATTGCCTCGTGTGTGAGAATGTTCTGATGGCCAAAAACGTATGCGGCTTAAAGTCTTGAGGTTTGTTGTCACTGATGTGTCGGTTAAGGAAGCGACAGGGCTGGATATATGGTCACGTTGCACGACTGGAAAGACGTATATGGGCCAAAGTATTGAAATTTGTTTGATGAATAATTGTTTTCTTGTGGGTAGTGATGTTTATATGTAGGGCGGTCTTGGGCGGGAAAAGGTCCATGATGAAAGTAAATTTATTTCTTTACATGATGCTAATTTAAACACTGTGAAATACGGATGGTATATTATAGAGGTGACATATAATCGACCAACTGACCGCCGCGACCGCGGTGGGCAATCATAAAGACCTCATCCTTTGATACTATGGAGAGAAAGAGTAATAGCCTGCTGATGGGAGAACTGGACCCGTTCCTGTACATGCTGGTTGTAACTAAGCCCGTCAACGCCGTGCAAGCATACGTGGAGTGGGTCAGGACGTCAGGAGGACGATAAACGGTATGGGCAAGGAGGAAGATGTAGTACTGGTTGCCCATAACGATATGAATCACGACCATGAACTCCTGCCCAAGACGATGTTGGTATAGGGAATTCAGCCTCCCAAGTGGAGGTTCCCAAACAGTCTTCCCATATACAGCCTGGTAGTGAACCCCGACGGCAAAGTTACCCTCCACTGCCTGGCGTCTGAATATTCGTTAGAGTTCCAGTATGTTCATCATGATATCACGATGTCAGTCAGGCACATGGTGACTAGGGGCATGCCCAACTGAGACGGCTTGTCTAGTGTTTAGCAGTTTGTGTTACTACTTTATTACCTCCGTCGGGGTGAGCATGGTTAGTTTGAGACCTGCATTACTTACTATTTGTTGACACCATAACCTTTTAGGTCGCGATCCCGTGGTGATGTAACACTAAATCACAGGCCAGATCGCTTTGTGCAATGCGATGATGTTTGAGACCTCACTCAGAAGGAAAGCAATAACTCTACTATGACCTGTTTGAAGATGATATATGAGAGAATGTCCTTAAATAACTCACTCCATGGCTATATTGCTCAATATCAGGTTGTCCAACATCATCATGCTGATCTTAATCATATAATTAGGCGTCGCAGACTCTGTGAAATCCACAATAGACTTGATTATACCTTCAGTTATTCAAGTCTTGTTATTGCCCTTGGGCCATCATAT
>NC_030990.1:1656501-1660730 GCF_000149955.1 Fusarium oxysporum f. sp. lycopersici 4287
CCCACGTCCCGATAATACTATGGCTGCTTGACGACAGTCCTACACATTCAGCTCTTGAGGCAGACTTTCGGTGCAAGGGTCAGATGCCGGAATATCAAGGGGAATAAAAAAAAATACTAAACCGCTCATTGGGCGGAGAAAGAAATGGCAAGAAACAGTAAAGTAGCTCGGCGAACCGTGAGTCGCCTATGGCTTACACCGGCTGATAATGCTCTCAATTCGGGTGATGAGAGATTAAGTGGGAAGAAGACAGACGGTTGAGCCTAGGACCGGAAGGGACAGATAGTGGAGGAGAGAAGTGGAAGGGGGATAGAAACAGGGGAGAAAGGCGGTGAAAACGGGGAATAGAAACATTGGGCTGCTTTGATCTTCAACCGTAGTGTACGCACTCCCGCTATTGGTGAGGGTACAGATTGGTTAGTAAGGTATGGAGGCGTAGGTATCAACTTGGACCTGTCCCGTCTCTCTGCTGCGTGTGGATGAGTAGGTGTCTTGCTGTCCTTGGCTAGTCAACGAAGGGCCAGGATGATGCTGCTCTGCCTGCAAGACACAACCTTTGAACCACGCGGATGCGCCGGGGCTACTGCATGGAGACCACGATTAGTCTAGAAGCACGTCGTTAGTCTTGGTGCTCGTGGGAAAGAAACTGTCTAGATGGTGCAAGAACAAGACGGAAGTGAACATCCTTTGAGTTATCCATCTACCAGCTGATCTATCAACAGAGGTTATAGCTCTGAAGCACTTCATGAAATAACCATACAAGTGTTGTAATGATTGTTGTAAGCTCAAGCCTAAGTTTAAGAATCGATTCTAGAGAATCATATTCACAAGGGATATTTAATTCCCAAGCTTTGTTGAGACGGTTGAGCGAAACCGATAGCTAGCTAATGTGGGTGGCTAGTCGTGGGATGCAGGAAAACTTTAGAGCTTAATCCTAAGTGACATAAATACTTAAACAGGTTAAGATGATTCAAGACTAATTTAGGAGATTCCTCGACTATTTATTTTCGCACCTTAAATGAGTGAGGGGTCTCGAGATTTGCACGCCCCGAGGCATGGTTGCAGCACAGACTACGGTACCAGAGCTAGGGCGGCGGCCAACCGTCCGTCTGCAGCTAATGCTTACATAGTATGCATTAGGGAGGATTCTAAAGGGCAAGCGAGCCGCTCGACAGCGTCGTCATGCGGTACAGAGTTTAAGGACCCAAAAGCCCCGAGACGCAGGCCCAAGACGATTTGCCGTAGTTGCTATTTGGGCAGCTGGCTTGTTTAGCAATGGCACCAGGGACAGGGACAAGGTGTGAGACGTGTCAGATGAGACGGGAGGACACGACAGAATAGGATGCAAGGAAACAGGAGCAAGTAGCGACAAGTCTAATGTGCCCGCGGTCAACACAGCTTTGAGAGTAGGAGGGCCATTCTAATTGCAGCACCAAACTCACAACAGTCCACACTGGAAGTACCATTGTTGTTGTTGGGCCATGTTTTCGACAAGGAGTGAGAACTGAGAACAACGATACAGGTGTGAGGAGAACAAGAATAACCAACCTAAAAAGAGTACTATGTATATAAGTCACTGCCTCGATGACGATAACAGACATCAGATACAACCGGTCAATATCGGAGGATGCACCATAGATACCAGAAATTGAAGTCAATACGGAGTATGTCGTTGATTGATCAACAAAGCCTATGCAAGGTGGAGGTACGTACGTACGTGCAGCTGGCATGTTGCTTGTTGGCTCTCATCAAAGTTAAGGGGATGTGATTCAAGGGCTGGGCCATCAAACAGGATACGGCATGACAAAAGCGTCAGATCCATCAAACCTCATCGAGGCAAACGAGTGAGTGACTGTGAGTGCTTGCTTTTGCGAATGACGCCGGCCCGCTTTGAGCATGTCTCAAAACCCCTGCACATTGATGAAAGCCAGAAACCCTCTGCCAGCACTAGACAAGGGGTGAACTGTGGATGTGAGTCTTTTCGCGGTGGAGGGTATATCCAATCTCATAGGCCCCCACACATGCCCAGTCACAGCCATAATGGGCAATTGAGTGGTGTCGTATTAGTTCTAGGGGGGTGTTGTCCGAATAAGCCCGAGTGATGCGGACTTGACGGTCAGAGAGGGCTTCACAACTTTCCGTTGGCCTGGCTGAACTCTGCTCTGACCCGCCATGAACATCCCCGATCGGTATGGAGTTCTCGGACGGAGGAGCGGGCGGCAGCTGGAGACGCCCCCGGCTTCCGGGCTCTATAGTTAGATGCTAGCACTACGCCGCAGGCGTTATAGACAAGCATGTACATGTTTTGGGAGAATGCCAGGCCGTGTTAGGGACTGGAGATCTTTTCGAGTCTCAGGCGAACAGTAATGTTATGTTGGATAATTATTGAATTGCTTTCATCTGTGATCGTCAATGAAGTCCAATGAATGGGGCTTTTCGAGAGTGCCTCTTGTCTATTCTCGAGTATCTAAGGGATCATTCTCACAAGCTTCCTGAACAAAGCGTTGACTCTCGCCTTGCTTAATTGCAGAACTGAGAGGCTGAGAAGCCATGTATTCAAGAGAAAGTGGTGGTACTCTATTGGTGACATGGTTATGTGGTGATGGTCATGTCGATACATACAGTATTGAAACCGGTCAGGATTGAAGAGACCTGAAGGCTGCCTGATGCTGGTCTCTCTGAGTATCCAATCAAGACGCCCAAATTGTAGTAGTAAAATACACCGAAACAAGTAACAGGCTTGTTCATGCATTCTCGGTACCATGGCTATCCAAGGTTGCGCCGCCAAGCTACCCACAAGATCCAAGACCAGGTCCGGCCAACTCGAGACTGATTGCCGTAACTTACGGCGTACCGTGAGCCATATCCCTTCCGCTCGACGGTCGACCTCCGCAGAGCTCCACCATATTGACTGTTGTAAGTGACTGGATGGCGGTTGTTGTACGTATATTGCTTCCTCGTCACGGCCTGTGTCAAAGGTCTGAGAGACGCTGAACATTCACTTAGGATCGCATATGGGCTTCACAGCGTTCCAAACAATTCGTTGCTAACGTTATACAGCAACGATACAACGTTGGAGCAACGAGTCATAAAAAGACAACCAAGGTAATCAATCACTCTGCCCCCATCTTAGCAAGGACACCTGCATGATCACAAACTCGCATGCATGCCGCCGGGGACTAATGCTGTGTGAGATGGTGCTCAGTCAAGGCGACCGAGGCGGGCTGTTTATGGCTCTCTCTCAGGCGAATCCTGCTGGCAGCTGACTTACATGGCATGGATGATGGATGGATGGAAAAGTTGAACCATGGGTGTCGAGAGACCAAGGCGCAGCGGTATGTTGCAGGTTTCTCATTGAATGCAAGGGCTCTTCTTTAATCCTCTTGAGTCAATCAAGCCCGAGCCCTTCATTGGTTCGACGGACACGAAATTGGACCTTGGAAGCGCAGTATTTACCCCGGCACCAACTGTATGTACGTACAGATGATACCAAAAAGGTCAGACTTTTGCGCAGGGGCTGGTCGTTTCTAGCCTCAGACTCTCCGTTCTCCATTCACGTTGTTTGTGGTAGACCCATGGCAGCGGTTTTTAAAAGTGGCCCCAAGGGCATGTTTATAGTCTAGCGCAAGGGCGGCGCATCCCAGTGTAAGGGTCTGATCATAATATTGGAACCATCCTTTAATGACTGTTGACGATGATTGACGCCAGTTCTGTCCAACATCTTGAGGGAATACTAAAGCATAGAACATTTTGATGGATTGCGTGGCCTTATGAGCACATGCTCACATGCTCACATGCTCTCATGCTGGGTAATCGTTTCCGAAATGTAGGTCTCCAGTCCACGAGGACTGTACTGTAAGCATGCAAACATCCAGTTGAATGTTACATAGCAAGCAGAGAGCAAGGCCAGACCAAACATGTTGATCTTCGGCAACTGGACCGTGGCTCTGGCGAATTATTCTTTTTCGCTTCCTTGGCGATACCCAGGTGTCATGCTAAGCAATCCCTGATGAACGGGCTTGAATCCTCCACTTGCACACCCTTGCTTGCCTTTTTCTTTTTTTCGAGCATCCACAATCTGTTTTGAGTTGGCATAGTGTGGCAGGTGTGGGTTGTCGGCTCTCAATGACAGCACGTCCTGTAAACGAGATCGCGTGGAATCCGAAGCCAACAGGCAACTTTGATCAAAACCGAGAGTTTCGGGGATGCAAGCCAATCGTTGCTCGTTT
>NC_030990.1:1660908-1743620 GCF_000149955.1 Fusarium oxysporum f. sp. lycopersici 4287
CAGTAGCCCACTCAGCATGAAGAGTTGGGTAACCGAAAGAAAGCTTGCACGTTTCCTACAGCTGTCGAAAGCGCGTACTCTAGTAGACTCAAGAATTCCTGTGGCAACAAAGATCTTCGGATCGAACGACATCTGACCCGAATACGTATGTTACTGTAAATGCATTGTGTCGAGGGGCTCGCTCTCTTGCAGGTAGGTAGACCAGTGAGTCCTCTTGTCTGACATCGAATCCATTGCTGATCGCAAGGACAGTTAGCGTTCGGGCTACCGAATTAGCGACTCGGCTATGAAAGGGGATCCACTGGTACAGATTTGCTGAAAGGGGTGGATTCGGGCATAGGGATGTGTGCCTAGTACGATGGTACCGAGGGAAAGTCAAACAAAGAAAAACCAAAATTTCAGCCTCTCTCGTAGTACATTATGGGTTAGATGCAGGATCTTTGATTTGAGGCCGAGCAGGGCAGATTGGTTTGGGCCCCATCCATCTGAGAAGCACATCTGGTGATTGATTGGACGGTCACAAGCAGATCTCTAGGGGGAGTACGGAGTTCGGAGTATGATTCCAGTTACTCTTCACAATGCCTGGACGAATCCGTGATGAGTGCTTCCCCAGTGCAATGAAGAGATTCTGAACCAGGGATGACATGAAAGCAATCATGACCTAACATTATGTTAAGAATGCTGAATCATTTGTGTAATGTTGACAAATTGCTTTTGGAACTTACAGTTGCAAAACCCGTTTCCAAGAAACGGTGGCCAATCTTGGGGCTATGGTGTTATGATGGTTAGTTAGCTGTCGACCGCCATTCGTTTGTTGCGTGGAGGGCATTTGTATGACGCATATGTTGAAATCGTCCTCGTCAGCCGCGATAGCAAATGTGAATCCAGGCGGCCAGGATACATCCGCCGATGAGGCATGCTGGCATGGTTTTGAGACGGATGGTGTGGTACTTTGCCAGGGGCTAGACCGTCCAAGGCCAGTGATACTGCGCTGTGCTGGGATGGGATAGTTTATGCAAAAGTATGTACTGTACCGTATTAGAAGACTCTCACATGGTCGTGGCTGCGCTTCCGTGACTCGGGCAACCCACGAACCGTAAGGAGAAGCTTGATGAGTAGGTTGATGATCAGCACCAATGTCTTGTGAGACAGCGTTCCGCGCAGAAAGCTAGTGGCTTTCCTGATGTTCCGAGGGAGATAAAACGCCTGGGCAGGACAATCAATGCGTGATCCAGCCCAAAGAGTGTGATTCGCGAGGACAAGACACGGGCATCCTTCAAATCCTTTCCTCTCCCTGTACATGTGACCCACAAGAGAACTACATATGTACAACCCAACCCAGCTGCCAGCCAGCTTGAAACCTCCAAGCCTCGATAAGCCCATGAAATCGAAGAACGGCAATTACCTGAATTCCCTAGCGTATGCCCAGGCTACCAGGCCGCTAGGGCAGTAAAGTCAACGCTTACGCGATGGATAGACCCTCCAATCCCCTATTTATCAAGGGCAACTGAAGCAAAAAATGGCCTAGTAGCTTATCCAAAACATTGCAAATCTTCATGTTTTGACAAGCGCTGTCTGAATAAAAATTCCGAACTGACATCGAGATTTACTGCAAAGATATTGCAGCAACTGACCAGCAAATACCGGCAAGAGTATCTTTTGGAGGTCACAACCTCCGGATTTGTTGACCATTTTCGGTATCTTTTGTGTGAAGTATGGATATATCTGACCGCAATTGTTTGCCAAGATGCCGACGCGCTCTCCTGCTATGGAGAACGGTTGTAATTTACACGCAAGATGGATCGACTCGTACACTACCTAAACAGCGCAATCATAGGCACCGGTGATAGACTCGTTGGGTGTTCTGACCACACACCCGAGTCTCGTACAGTAGACTCACCGGGACATTAAGCCAGGGTTGCCTGAGGTTAAAAAAAAGATGTTGAAAGATCCATCGAGGCGGCACGCTTTCATCCTGCACCATGGCACTTCGGGGTGGCGCACAGTTGCAGCCCTTGTTTGGTGACTGATTCAGTGGGCGATCAGGGCAATTCAGAAACAACAAGGCCTAACTCACCAGGCTCACCAAGTGATGGACCCAGGTTGCTGATCCCTCTACAATTGGATCTTCCAGAGGGGGCTAGTCAACTTACAGTTGACGCCCAGATCTTTCGAGGGAGAGATGCAAGCTTCAGAAGGCGAGCAGGCGAGGACTAAAAGAGGAGAGGGGCGTCAGTATGCTGTGCTCCACAGGCACTCAATTTGGTGGTCATGGTCAGCGCAATGGAACTTTGAGGGTGGGGATAATCTCGTAAACAAAGAATCCCTAGCTACCAGGCCAGTAAAATTCTGGTCGACTGCGGTGTGAGCTTGATGAGCTGTGCATATCCCCCATAGAGAGGGGCGATGAGATGAGACAATGGAAGTGACAGAGAAGGAGTAAAAGCCGAGACCGTCAGTGTGTAGCCATTGTTGCATCTTTCATGGGGTTTGCATATGTGCTAACACATAGATGGTACCTAGGAACAGAATATAATTACCTTTATTATGAACGAGGGGCGTCGGCAGATTTGCTCCAGATTGGATCATTTTAGAGGCTGCTGTTAACTTTCCTATGTCTGTTTCCAAGCCGTCTGTTTGGCCGACGACCTGAGGGGATGATAAAAACACTTGATTAGATCTAAGGTAAATTTAGGAAGATATTTGATTGATTGTATTTAGACTCTGTGATCTTGAGTCTTCTTGATCCCTGAGATGGGCACTTGATAGATCAGATCAGACCTCCCTTACCTAGCACGTATCGACAGGTAAGGTTGCTCGTGTTTCGTGTTTTGAAATGAATCGCTTGTACATGTTGTAGACGACGTGGCAGGCCATGTTGGAGCATACATAAGATCCACTGATCCAGGAAGAGAAACCAAACCGCTTGCCCAAAAAGCCGCCAGTATTTAAATCATGCTGGTATTGGCATTGGCGCTGGCGTAGCACAGGGAGCTATGAAGTGGTACAGAGTACTGCAGGCAGACTGGATTCTGGAGCACGGGCTGGCCTCCCACTGTTTACCAAGGTTGGAAAGTGTCGTTGTTTCCACAGCCCCTGAGTGGATGAAAGTAATCGAACTTGACTCAGCGCTTGGATGATACTGTCAGGATGGGCGAGTCGCCAACTGACGACCTTTGGGGCTTGCAGATGGATAGATGACTGGTTACCGCACTTGCCATTAATAACTTAAAACAGGGAGGGGAGAGTTCAAGCGTCCTCTACCTATTCAGGCGGAGCAGGACAACTTTGCGCTTTCAGTCTAGCCTAGGGTGAAAGAAAACAAGAGACTGGGTTGGTGGTAGATCAATGGATTTTGGTGTAAGCCAGTCTCGTGTATTTTTACCGCCCAAGGGACCTCCACATCTGTGACTGGACAATCGACCAGGTAATAAGATGGATGCCAGCGCTCAGGCCGTCGGGCGTTGCTGGAACGTGCCTACCCTAGCTGCCTTACCTGAGATACCGATCCAAGCAACCAAGGTAATTACCTCAGGTGTTGGGTGGTACATGCCTGAAGAGTCAGGCGGCCTTGCACCGACATTCGTTCGAGCTTTGAGTCGAAGTCTCCTAGATCTGGCTGTCTGGCGTTCCCTCCTCATCAATACCTCTCTTTGGCGACCTAAATTGATATGTCTGCTAACACCTTAGTCTTTGTCTGAGGTCTCGCTCCATGTAGCCCAAATCGCATTGCCGTTACCTGTGCCTGGTCTTGCGGAGCAAAATTGCAAGACGGCAACTGCCCACGTCCACTGAGCTCTCGTCCCTGGTGTGTTGGTATTCTTGCCACCAGGGATTCCCGCCAACGGCAACAGCAGGCACATCGCCCACCATAGGATGTCTAGCTTCCTCATCTAGTCTATCACACGCCCAGAAAAGCACTCACAGTGGTGCACAGTAGTGACTTACCTGGCTCTCCTGCACAGTCGGAGTACCATGTGCATAATGCAACGCCGGGTACCCGCCCACAGGCTTTGCTACCAGGAGAAGCACCATTCCGACTCTTAGGTACTAGAGTGCGAGTGTGGTCCCACATCTCAATATCTGAAATGGTACGTTCAAATTTCTCATTAGACGTTGGAGCCATTATACAGCCTAGACAGCGCAACACGAACCGCCTGCGATGGGACTTTGATGGAGTTATGCTGCGCCATCAAGCCCCTTGCCAATACATCGTCTTGTTGATTAAACTTTCACGGTGATAGCCATTCAAGGCCTCAGAGCAAGCACTCGGTGCCAGTGCATCAAGCTATCCACCCATTCATTGAAGCCTTGCACAGAGCGTTTATCACGGTTGCCAGCACATTTTTTCGTCCATCCTCGGGAAATCGCCAATGATACTGTTCCTCACCAGACAAGCGTTCAATAGTCCCAAGAATAAACGGATCATGATATGCAAGAGCATGTACAAAGAAGCGGGTACAACAAACCGTTATTACCGGTGTCCTTCCTCGGCGGTGACGATAGGCGGATCTCAAACCCATTGCAAACATCATCAAGCACCTGTCGATCAGATATGATTGTTTCTCCTAGGAGAACGCCCTTCTCGCATCTCACCCTCTTTGCGAGTTGCAACAACTCAGCGTGGAGCCGAGAAGTGGGAATTACATGTGCTACAGCAGGGGTGTCTGCAGTACCTGACCGAAGCATGCCAAACCACGAAAGCAGTGATGCGCATCCCGCTTGGATGAGATTCAAGACCCTTCCGGAGTGGCACTTTCACCAGTAGGGAAATGTCCCATCCTTTGGCCTGGGCGCGGCGCTTCCTATAGTAGTGGTCCCCCCAGCCCATCTCAGGCCCCAAAAATGCATGCATTGTGGCGCCGGCTAGTGCTGCGCTTGGCGCACCCCTCCAGCAATCTTCTACCCCCTACTGCTTGGTGAGTCTCAAGCGGATGCTGCGGCCAGACTGGCTGACTACCTTGCTCTTTGTGTTTTATTACGACTCCAGCCCGTGGGCCAAATTCTTCTCCATCCCTTCTATTCCCCACTACTCCATGTGAGCTGCATCCCTAGCGGCAGGGGTGACTTGCCTAGCTTGCCTTGAGTCCAGACGACCCGAGGATGTCCACTTCTTCTAGAGACGCCGCTCTCATGGGTCTTCAACGCAATCATAGCGGCGGGAGGCCCCATCACCATCACTACCTGTTTCCTCTTTGTTCGCCTTGTCGGTACGACGGTACCACGCCAAACTTAGCGTATGCCTACCAAATCGGCGTGAACCGCACTGATCCTACTCTATACCATTCGACACGCCCTCACACAAGAACACCCTTGACTCCATGCCGCAGACGTCGTCTCAATACCCAGAGCAGCAGCCTGATTCTCGCTCCGGCACTACTTCCCGCCCGCCTTTCTCACTGCTTGCTGGCACCGCCCGTTGACACACCCCCTGCCGGCCCGTATGACGCAGCCCACCACCCCAGCTGCCATGCTAGAAAATTGATAATCCTAGCACAGGAACGTGAAGTGAGGGTCAAATGTGATGAGGAGCCTAGCCAAGTACCCCATGGGCGAGATTCTGATTTGACGGTTGTTCTAAATTCTACGGTTTACAGCCATCATGTCGCTACTAAATCGCCCATGCTTCTTTATTGCTTGGTCCCTCCTGGCCCACACCTAGATCCTTGGAGAGTTGATCTTGTTCAAAGCTGCTAGACTCGATTTATCTTTCAAGCCATCGATTGCCCCATGTTTCGTTAACCCCCTCGAACCCCTTTGGAGCCGGTACCACCATTTCACGATACATATTCAAGCTGAGCCCTTCTCAGTTCTCTTGGGATCTACCATCATTACTTACACCTCAATAATTATTTTATATTGAGCACGATAACTACTTTGATATCAGCTGTCGTTTCGATAACTTGTCTCGATACATCTCAACTTTTCACGTCATATTACTTATTTGATACACTTCAAGATGATGCACCCACTCTTCGGTGTGCAGCCAGCAGGCTCCTTGCCCATCACATATCCTTACGACCCAATGCTGGACGACCACACACAACAAATGGCATGCTCGCAAGCTTCAAGAAGGTTCTCACGAGGGTCCAGTGGACAACGATCTGGAGGTGCTATGAGAGTGACCAAGCCTTCAAGCGCCAACAACAGCCCTCGCTCGTCTGGTTTCATGGCTCGCCGCAAGACTCTTATGAATGACGGCAACTCGCAACGTCGACAACAGCAGATCATGGAACAGCTATCAACGTTTTGTGACGTTGAGTCGCAGCAACCCGCCCCACGATCATCGCGCCCTGTGAGTTGGCATCCGGGCTCATATGGCCAACAACCTTATGTTCAGGCGCAACAGCCCGCGTATGCCTTGACCACAAGCCACTTGCCTACCGACCACCAAGACTTGCACGGTAACTATGCTCATTATTCTCCAATGATGGGTTCGACTTCATGCGGTACATCCCCGCTGGCATTCTCCCATCTGCCTCTCCCATATCAATCTACCGACAACATGACCTGCAATCCTTACCACGGAACGAACATGTCGCATCACTCACCCGCTGCTTCTATGGTCTTGCCGGGTCGTCAACTGCCCGTCATTTCTGCACCCGCCGAGGCAACTGATAGCAATGGATGGGACTGGAATACCTTTATCATGCACGGCATTGGCTCCACAACACCCCCCACCCCTGAGACCCTCCCACAAACCCAATTGTCTCAACCTGCAGTATCAGAGGATCCTCACTATCAGGCTCTTGAAGATGCCGCGGAAGAAGACGGCGAGATTCTGGTTGGAATGGGGCTTTACGACACTCCGGAGAAGTACGACGAAGATCCTCAGCTCAACAACTATCGATCTACTGTATCATCTTTACTTGGGTCATCATTCAGGACCCATGAACCTCAAGGCAAGGGCCTGAAGCTCGAAGAGACATGGGAACCTCCCAAATCTGACGAAGAGGATGAGGATGACGACGAAGACGAGGACGACGACGATGAGCAGTGAACCCGCTGCATCTCGAAATTTGTAACGGCATACATGAATAATGACATGAATTTTTGTATCACTATGGTGTTCACTGGTAGGCAGGAAAAGCCGGCTTTTGCTTCTTCGGGACATGGGGAAATATAGGGTGATAAGGTCGGTGCACCTGGATCTCAGGATAAGGAACATGGATGCAAGCGTTTGAATTTACTGCACATATAGAGTCTGGCTATGGATACCCCGTGCACAGAGCACAAAACTAGGAGATACAAGTAAGGCTCAGGCAGCCGCCCAATAGTTATCCAACGAAGAAGTATACAACCAATATGTTGAGAGAGAATAAAGCGACTTAACAATGTGTCATGTATTATGGCCTAACAATAATAACTCCACCATAGCCTATCATGCGACAGCAAGATCCATCGTTCACCACAGCATCGTTGGAGATAGCTTTGGCAAAAAGAGGCGGTATGAGGTGGACCCAAAAAGAGCCGCGTCTCCTTCCAACGTTGATTTAGCTGTGCTAAACCCTGTCCAACATGTGGCATATCAAAGATCCGTGCTTCCGCACTTGACTCAGCATATTCAATTGGTCAAGTTCCAGATTTGACGCCCCCCTCCCCACTCTGAGCCAGCCCTGCGTGGCATGTGCACGACCCCCTCTTTCCGATTTCTTTTTTTACGGCATTACGTATTTGCTCAGGGACGGTTGTGGCTGAATAATAAAAAGTGGCTAGCTCCACTGTGTGATTGATCGGGAACCCAATCCAATTCAGCAATGGAAATGTTGACCTTAGTAACTTCTTAGCACTCTGTGCGGTTCGGAGGCTCCGTAGATAGAGCTGGTAGTCATACGAGCCAAGGTGACAGCGGAGAAAGGAGCAGGATGTATGATTACTCGTGGTTCTGGGGAGACATGACTAGCATGTTCCAAACGAGACTTGACCAGGAGCTCTGCTCCACCTCATGACCTGAAAATTGCTCAACCTGCCTAAGACGCAGGGAGGAGGGGAGGTAGGTCCTTTTCCGAGGTGGGATGGTAGCGATAGCCGCTAGATTTATACCGTGCTGATTGGCAGGGTGCTAAACGCTCTCGCCAAACTTCCATTCTCGACCTCTACCATCCGAAAACACAACCGCATCATAAAAGCATCTATAATCTAGTAGGTATACTTTTTAAGACACCATCTATTGAATACCTACTACAAGCAAAGTTTTTGAGTTCAGGCGCTCTGAGTTTTCTTACTTTACTTAGATACCCTGTACCGTGCCAGCCTCAGGCTTTGAGGATTGTGCTTTGTATGCATTGAAATGTTTATCTAACACGTTGGCGTTCAAATACGTAGGTGTTGGGAGGGGAAATAAGGAATTGAAAGAAAATCATGATCATAATCCTGAAAACCCCTTGATATATCGTAGGTTGTATAATAAACACATAGAGCATTAAAGCGTGATACTGTTGGCAAGAACATTACACCTTGTTCAAGCGATAGATATCCATCATTTGACACTGAAAAATTGTTATCCAAACAAAATCCTACAATCAGTGCGCGACAGACAACACTAAAAAATAGGAAAGAAAGAAATACACGCACTACTGTTTCCCCTGAACAAGTGAGTAGATGCTGCTTGCTATCTAATACCTCAGAGAAAATATCTATTTTTCTATTATCTTTATTTAAAAAAAAGAAAAGAAAAAAAAAGAAAGAAAAAAAATGGTACAATACGTCTTCACACCATGGCGCGACCGTTACGAACTCTTGCTCGTTCGCGAGCAGATGTACACAGGCATCGACACCAACGCCACAGAGGCAAAGGGGCATTCCGGCCATTCTGAAGGCAGCGTAAACATACAAAACCAACAGATTTTGGACGATCAGGAAACACAGAAGAGGCAACACAAAGCGGTTGCGCGTGTGTCGATGTGGATGCAGCGAGGAAACTGTCCTCACATGGTCGAGTCAACAGCACTGTTGATGGCTGCCATGCTGAGTGATAAAGAGGCAGCCGCTGGAGAAAATGCAGCTTCGTCAGCGTATGCAATCAGAGCAGCATATTCAGCTGCCTTTAGCAGGTAAGTTCTGCCAGCCGAGACCCATTGCTGTGTGACAGAGCTGATGGAACATAAGGTTCGTTACTGGTCTTCTTGATGGCCATCAGGACAAACAACGCAAACAGAGCATGTACTCTATTGCAAAGACCATTGGATTACCCGCTACATTCGTTGAGCTTCGCCATCAGTCAACGCACGAACAGTTGCCCTCATTAGCAAAGCTGCGCACTGCAGCTAAGAAGGCCTTATTGTGGATTTGGGATTATTACTGGAAGCAGCTGGGCGAGGACAATAGCGACGCGTGTCGCAAGGCAGTACTACGGTATCTCAGTGAGGGAGATGAATCGAAGCTGGCGGCTCTGTTTCAGGAGTTTGAGCGATGGCCTCCAGAGCGCGTTCTCAAGACAGTCCAAGAGGTCAAGGGCAGTTTGCCAGGCAACCAAGCCTTTTTGAAGTGCGCAGAATTGATGCAGAGGCTACGAGAGTCTGAGGAAGATAAGAAGTCGTCAAAATCTGGTACCGCCGATACGACCATGAAAGATACAGAGCCTGACACTGGTGAAGCTGATGAGGAAGATGACTTTGGGTGGTCACAGTTCAAAGGCACATGGAAGCCTAAACCTATTGGGATTGTTTAGCCCGAGCATCCAATCTTTCTATCAGATACCCCTTATTGACTAGACGTATAAATCATTCTGCAGAGGCAAATATGGGTGATGTTGGAATTGGACTCGGACATGTCACGTGCAGTCGCCCGCATCGGCAAACGTCATGATACTGGAGCCATGATGCCTCGCTTGGATGACAAAGCCTCACGTCTCATTCGATCTTGTTCTGTTACAGCGCATCCGCCTTCAACTGGCCTTGACATTTACACATACCTACTTATGTATAGACTCGCTATAAGTCGGCCATTCCCCAGACAGAAAATTGGATTTCTATCTAGTGCTGTGAGTCAATTGTTCAAGTCCAAAAGGTGTGCCTAGCTGAGATGATGTAGCTCGTAGCTGCTACCCGCGCCATGCATATTCAGTCAATTCCTATGTGTATGTCAAGTGTCCGAAGAATCCTCTTTTAAGTCGGGGAATCTGAAACTGATTTCAATAGGGGAGGGAAGCTCCAACAACTACGCTTACCTGGTAGTTGACGATAAGTCCAAGGATGCCGTCATCGTTGATCCCGCAAACCCTCCAGAGTACATAGTAACCATCCTGAGAATATTTGAGAAGCTGCTGATGTATATTCCAGGGTTGCGCCTATTCTGAAGGATGCTATTCAGGCGGGGAAGATCAACTTGACAGCCATTGTCAACACCCATCAGTGAGTATCATTAACCGTCAATTTCTCCCGACCTAGACTGATCTCCTTGCTGCCATTGGGATCATGCAGGAGGCAACAAGAAGCTGGTAAGACACCCCAAAATGATGTCCCATGAATACTTATCGACATCCATAAGCTTGCTGAGCTGGGCAATCCCAAGCTAGACATTATCGGCGGCAAAGACTGCGAGGGTGTTACGAAGACACCTGGTCACGGCGAGACCTTCAAGCTAGGCGACATCACCTTCAAGGGTGTGCATACACCTTGCCACACTCAGGACAGCATCTGCTTCTTTGTGGAAGACGGAAAGGACAAAGCTGTTTTTACCGGTGATACCCTTTTCATTGGCGGTAAGCTTGAGCAAACCTCGAATGCGTACAAGGATGTTTTGGGCCTGTGCTGATAATGAACAGGATGTGGAAGATTCTTCGAGGGCAATGCGGAGGAGATGCATGAGGCTTTGAACAAGCGCCTTGCGGCGTTGCCTGATGACACTGTAGTTTATGTAAGTTTTGAGCCAACACAAAAGTCCATCGATGCTCATATTATGACAGCCGGGACATGAGTATACCAAGGCCAATGTCAAGTTTGCCGCATCTGTTTCCCAGCGTGATGCTGTACAGAAGCTGCACTCCTTCGCCGAGAACAACAAGGTCACCACTGGCAAGTTTACCATCGGAGACGAAAAGGTAACTCGAATTTATGAGTTCTCTCGATATGAAACGGCTGACTTTGCATAGGAACACAACGTCTTTATGAGGGTTGAGGTTCGCCAAAGTTCTTGAACATGTTAGGTTACCAAGCTAACAATCACAGGATCCCGAGATTCAGAAGCAGACAGGTGAGACCGAGCCTGTGGCAGTTATGGCCAAGTTACGCGAAATGAAGAACAACTTCAAGTGAGTAAGTAGTGACACTTCCTCACTATCCTTTATCCTCTCACGGCTGACTAGTCTAAAGAGAGCCGGAGTCCAAGATATAGATGTCAGGTAACAGATTAAGGGCCCAGGAGGAACCAAATACTTGGGTGAAGATGGGTTGCATAGGGCGAGCGAGTATTCTGAGTGAATAATTGACTGCATTGAAAATTAAGTACTACAAATGTATATCTCCATGGATCGCTAGGTGCCTGTCTTCAAAGACTTGACATCGCTTGCTACCCGCTGGAACCACGCCGGTTTGAAGTTGTCCGACGAGGCTTGTTTTAATTTTGCTTCACTGTCCACACTTGCTCGCTGTAGTGATTTCAAAGCGGCAAGCTCTAGCATTTTTAGAAGCGAATATTGAGGAACGTCACGGTATCGAGAAGAGCTCTCGGCGTCGAAATCCGAGTATATGGTAGCGGCGTAGCAGGCATAAGTAAACAAACCGTAGAGTACTTCGCGATGAATATTCTCCAAAAGAGCGCGAGTGCATTGTGAAATCAGTCCAGAGAGACTGTAGAAATGTTGAGATGAGGTGTTAAAGGGAAGTGGTTTGGGTCTCTGAAGAAAAATTTATTAAAACTCATTGCTAGAAGGGCCCGTACAGTCTGAATTGAGTTTACAGACGGTGTTGGTGCACTGTCCTTCGCGGACGCCAAATCCACTATCGTCACCACAACTATCAATCGTGACATCAATCATCGCGACTGCGTGCAAGTGCTTTCTGTTCTTTCTTCGCAAGCGCAAATGGTAATGCATACTCTGATCGTATATCAGTAAAGACATGGTCTAACAGAATTTCTCAGCCTCCAAAGCGCAAGGCTCCCGCGACCAGCGCAACCGCCGCGCCCAAGGCGCGACAATCCAAACTTGCAAAGGAGCATAACGTTACTGCGCAAGAAGAGGGCGAGATCCGCGAGGCGTTCAGTCTCTTTGCGGAGCCAATGGATGGTGAGAAGCATGGAGTCTTGCCTATTGACGATGTCAAGTCTGCGCTCATGTAAGTATCCATGTGAGGACGCTTCTGAGTTCTTGGCTGACATATGCTTGTTTAATTAGAGCCCTCGGTGTTCCGCCCTCTTCCCACGCAGAGCTCAAAGAATTTATATCAATCCTGGACCCAGAAAACGACGGTTACGCGACATTTGAACCTTTCTTCGCAATCTGCGCCCTCAAATTCCATACAAGAGAGCACGACTCGGACGCCCATCGTGCAGAAGTCGAGGAAGCTTTTCGACTATTCACAAACGGTCAGGATGGACCCATTACCCTTGCACACCTGCGACGTGTTGCTGCTGTGCTCAAAGAGGATGTCGATGAGGAGCTACTCAAGGATATGATTCTCGAGGCGAACGGCGGCGTAGGTGTTGCTAGGGGAGTGGGCGTTGAGGAGTTTGATGGAGTCATGAAGAGTGCTGGTGTCTGGAGGTGATTCTTCAGCTTCCAGGAGGCGCCACCATGTTACGATTTACGAATAAACGAAACTTCCCTTATACGGCTTGGGGCAGTTGATACCATGAGATGAAGCGGAATCGACCCAAGAGTTGCAATGTTGCATTGGGAGAGAGGTAAGAAACCCAAGATGAGGGACAAGACGCTGACTGCTAATCATGCATTGTCGTTTGCAGACCAACGTACATGATAATTATTATAGTATAGTGCGCGTTACTGAGTTGAGGCTTGTTTGGAGGGACCTTGATGAGTTCAAAAACGGAGGCATCAGCCATTCAGTGTCTATATCAGGAGTCAAGGAGCAGCTCTACGCATTCACTGTTTCCAAATCTAATTAAACAATCTTAAAAGCGCTAGGTTCCTCAGGATCAACGGTCCTGGCCAATACATATGTATAATAACACCTAATTCTGAAACGCCTTATCAGATGCATGCATGCCCCGTAGGTGACAGCGACGGGACGGGATATGTGAGCTAACAAGCACACACTATGTCAACCCAACTACCTGAAATGAACCTGAACTATATAGCAGCGCAAAACCAAATGTCGTAACTTTCGTGAAAATCATTGCGGAGACTCGACCGTCACCGCTGGCTTAGCGTCACCACCCTTGGCCGCGGCGGCGAGCTTCTCCTCTTCCTGTCGGCGGGAATCGAGCACGACCTTGAGCTCCGGGGGAGGGTTGAAGCCAGCGTGGTCTGAGTGACGTTTGTAGTAGTATGCGTCAGGCTTGGGGTGCATCTCGGGAGGGAGCTCTTCCATGATGCACTTGACGATGTTGTCGATTGAGTTCTTCTTGGAGGCGTCGCGGTGCCATACGGTGATGAGGTGGGAGTTGAAGCGGACGGAGAGACCAACACCACAAAGCTGGTCGTCTATAGCAGAAGTTAGCACAAGTATGTCCATTGTGGTCAGAGTTCATACCGTCGTCGAGAACACTTTGGAGTTTCTCGCCAATAGCAAGGAGCTGAACACGAGTCCACACATCAGGACCTATGCTCTTAGGGAAGCGGAATGTCCAACTTCCACCAAGAATGTTGCGTCGATCCTCCCAGACAGGGCGGAAGCCTGACTTGAAAAGATACAAAGACTCTCGAACACCAATATTTCCGACAGGAGTATTATTGGCATATCGCCAAAAGTCCTGCACCGACTCGATCTGGGTACCCAGCTGCTCCAGCCCTGAGTGATACTGATCACCGCTTTCCCCTTCCTTGGCCTGTCGGTCGAAGTAGACGTTCCAATAATGCTGAGTGGGTAGTGCTCGCATCGTCTTTAGGAAGTTTCGCTTGGCATCGTCGCGCTGTTCGGCGGGAGAGCTGGGATCGTTCTCCTGAGATTGCGAGTCTGCGGAGCCGCGCGTGAAGAGAGGGAGACGGGAAGACATATTGGTAAGATGCGGGATGAAGAAGGAGGGAAAACGAATGTAAGAATGCTGAGTATGGAGGTGAGGAAAGCCAAAGGTCGGAGATGAGCACGGAGACTGAAGTTGAAACTACAGTTCAGAGGCAACCCTGTCACGTAGGTAGGTAGCTTAGCTGGTGAGGGGCACGTCAGACAGAAAGAGGAATGGACAGCTTAGTCCAGGTTAACTATTAACAGCCCCTATTTCGTCGTTTAGTCCTTAATAACAAGCGAATAAGGACAGGCATGTAAGGAGAAGGCCAGTATGTAGTAGTCAAATAAGGAGACGTGTATACGCACTTTCGAAAGTTTAGGTCAAGTATTTTGTTGTTACTGTAGATGCCCAAATGCCGAGCTATGGTGGGGATATGCCTAGTAGGATGGAGTTGCAGAAGCTACAGTAACCAGGTAGGTCGGTATGCCTCAAGGTGTCCGAAGACTTCTATAAGACTCTGAATAGGGGGTGAAGACAAACAACTGAAATAGTCTACTAGGGTGACCCTTAAATATACTAAGTATACATATTGGTATTTTTATTATCCAAGATAAATGTCAAGTTTTCTGCGATAAGGGCATAGCAGAAATAGTTGGCATGGCATGATACGACATGACTGCGGGGTCCTCGAGACGGCGAATGAGCTACTACAGGCTTTGCAATCCCTATTGATTGGTGACGAAACATCGTCAGTTGCTCATTTATTGACCTCTGTTACTGCGTTCAAGGCATGTTGTATTTTCTCAGCTGACATTTTGACGAATCATCGTGACAGTTTCAGATATCCCTGATAAGACTGAAACTGAAGTTTATGAACCGACTCAGCCAATCAGGTCAAGCACCTTGCTTAGTGAAACTACCTACTTTGACAACGATCATATCGACAGTTCATCCTGTAGCGTTAACTGACGGATCGGAAAAGGGTTTTTAAGCCTCCCAATTCGGAGGACTCGCAGGAGATAGAGTTACTCACGCGTGTATAAAACAACAAGCTTAGAAAACAAAAAAAACCCCTGCTAACCAGCGTACTTATGTAGTTGCCTAACGTTGATGTCGCTATCATTAGTTGATCTTGGCCAAATCCCCATCTGTGTCAGAATGAAGACAATGTTTTGTAATATTGTGAACTCTTACATATGGTGACAAGGATACAAGAGAGATGACTTTTGCTGTTTGGCTTCGGAGGATGGGTAAGGAGAAAGACATCGGCCCCTACTCTTGTTTTAAGACATGATAGTAAAGTGTAAAGACCATATATTTCACCAAGAGCTTGTCAGTAAACTTACAGTGCTTCTAACTACCTACCTACCTACCTAATGACTATTCTCTGGTAGACTTATGTGGATATTGTGTTTCTCAGTAGTTATGGTACCACTTGATTGTCAGTTTGGAATGTTACAGATTTTGAGACGGCGTAGCAGGCTATAGGAACTTGTAGTTATGAAGCTTTATTATCGAGTAAAGCTTCTCTCGCTGCCACATAGTACTTCAGGTACCTGGTTAAAATTCCCTGACTGTAAAGAGCAACTGACTGTGACGGTGGTGTGCTATTACACAGAAAGTCCAACGGTTCGTGAACCTTGCTTGGTTCCTGTCTTGAATCTCCCACTTTCTTTCTTTCTTTCTTCATTACTTTGTCACAATTTCGCTATTGAATAGTCCCAAAACAGCTTTTTTCTCATACAACCAAGGTAGTCAGTCTAAGCACCTACAAAGCCTGCACTCAACTGACCTAGCTGTTATAGTCATTTTTTTAAGAAAGGGGTCTTGAGTTTCCTTATCTCCTGTAGACCCTATCCCTAGCCGTCTACAGGGGCCATGGTGGTTGTGGTATACATACACGCATAAACAAATAGGTTACCATCAACTCTATGGTCCATTTTATCATACCATTGACCCTGATGGACTCGTGTGTGATAGAATTCTTCATATTTAAATCATTTGTAATGTAACGTAACGTAGCCTATTGTCCAGCAAACTCAAAGAGACATCCAGTGAATCTAATCCGACCCAGTCATTCAAACAACGCTTCCAAAACACCATGCTCCATTCATGCTAGCAAATCTTCCTTCAACCACTTCTGCTTCGTTGGTCATTCCTTTCAGAGGGTTTCCTTTGCGCCCAGTGGCATTCTCGCGCTGTTCTCATTCTTAAACCTCGTCAAGTCCCCTTGCATCAACTTCCTCAAGTTACCCATATCCTGGAGGTATTGCTGCATTTCTTCTTGCAGCTCATCCTCACCATATGCTGTGCTCTCCGAATCGTACTGATCGTCATCGTACTCACTATATTCGGAGGCATTTTCCTTGTCCTGCTCGTCGACTTCTCGCTCTGGCTTCACGACAACAGGAGGAATAGGGTTCTTGAGGCTTTCGATAGCGAGCTTCAGGTGCAGTTTCAAGGCCTCATTCTCCGTCTGAAGCTTCTTGATCTTGCTCTCAGCTACCATGCTGCGCTCCTCCATCATGCGCTGCATAGAGTTGACATGAGTCTGGTACTCCTCCAGTTTGTCCTCAGCTTCCTTGGCGTTCTTCTCACGCTGTCTCGAGTCTGATACGGAAAGCTGCAGAATACGAATTTCCTCCGCCATGGCAGCAATCTGTGCGTCTCGCTCGGCTGTTGATATGTGGTCCTGGTTGACAACAGCTCTAGTTCGGATTCGTTTGGCTTGGTCGGCATATCGCAGTGTGGAAAGGGTTTCATCGTAATCTGAGGGTGCGATGCAAGCAATCATGGCCGTCTTGCTGTTTCCTCCCAGTGAGTCTTTGAGAAGCCAGGTGAGGATTGAGTCTCGGTATGGGACAACCTCTTTTCGCTTTCCACCTCTTCCGGCCTTGGGGTCCGCTAGAGCAGCAATTACACGTCCCAGCGTGGTCAGTGATTTGTTGATGTTGCTACCTTCACGTAATCGCGCACCAGTAGCCTCGGTGGCCTTCGCTCTCTCGCTACCAGCCAGATCCACCAGTCGAATGCGAGAGCTTCGCTCTGTCGTCTCGTCGGTTTCCATATCGTGGTGAATTTGTTTCAGCATGATTGTGAAAACGGCGTGACTTCGACTACTTGTATCGTTCATCTTTGTGCTCGCTACCGTACGAGATGTATCGCCCAATTTCATGTAGCGCAGAATCTCATTGATGTTTCGCACGGGCACCTCGGTAAGATCCTTGACGTATGGACCTTCAGTGGGAGATTCGCGAATCTTGAGATAATTGGGCGCCTTGTGCGTTTGAGGAGGAACGAGGAGGTCACGGACGTGCTCATTGTAGACTTCAAAGTATGAGACGCGAACATTATAGGCGACGTTTGAGTTCTCGCAGTGAGCGGCGTCGATACGCTCAAAGAGATCCTCGCAAGTCCGAGGAATCAGGCCAGGCTGGTCTGGAGTGCCCATCATGGTGTAACTCTTTCCAGATCCAGTCTGTCCGTAGGCAAAGATACACGTGTGGTAGCCTTCGAAGTTGTGATCGAGAAAGTCCTCGCCAAGGCTGTTGTAAACGTCTTCCTGAGTGGCGTAGTGCTTGTCGTTAGTGTCATGACTCCAGAAGGAGTTATCGAAAGTAAATTTCTTCTCCTCGATGACCTTCTTGGCCTTTAGCTTTGCAGCCTCTGGGTCGGGATCATCGGGTGCGGAGAGTGTTGTGAGTTGAGTGATGGGGTCCATTTGGATCAGACATTTTGCCTGGCGTTCAAGTTCTGCAGACTAGTCAGATACATAGGCTCTATGAAAAAAGAAGACCGTGTGCTTATGTGTGTTCACCTCTCTTGAGAAATGCTCTCACTCGGACTACGACCTTGACATTTCCTCCCCCCTCCATTCTGGCGGGCATGGATAAAGCCGCATCTCGAGATCTGAGCGATGGCGTTGAAGCTGAAGAGTGAACCCTGCCCTCATAAAAAGATGCCGAGGGCGATGAAGGAGAAGGCATCAATCTCGAGTCCAGAGCCATCGTCATAAGAATGCTGTTGACGTTGTCGATGCTGTCGTGAAGTCGATGTCGAAGAATAACCCACATCTCACCGTCTTCCCTTGTAGGTATTTTTTGTTTACCAGCGTCATTCACGTTGCTAGGGGCAGTTGCAGGGGGCCCTTGTCTGCGTAGTACAGGTCTTGACTGGTTTAACAGAAGGGAGCTTGGGCCAAGCGGCCCATCAAGACTCGGCAGCTCTAGTCTGAATCAAGTCTAGACTTTTCGTCAATGTCTGAAAGAAATACCACTCTTTCTGTCTGCTGTTCTTTACTCGAGTTATTCTGTCGTACTTGATAACCCAATTCTTTGACGCGCGGGGACCAAGTGACGCGAATTAAACTCCAGCCACCCTTGATCAATTTTACTGCTAATTAGGGCGCTGCACCTTAGCTGAGCTTAGCTCGCCTATACCTAGGTACAGATACCTTTGCAGACGAAACGCGACGTCCAACATTCGTCTACCCTCTCTTCTTCTACATCCCACAACAATCTTTTGTCGCGTTTTCAACTACAACAATCCGACCGAATAAATTAGCATCGTGCTTTACTGTGCGATTTTCCGGGAAATTTTATCACGTTCTTGCCCACCTCAATTTTTCGCCATTTTCTCTCTGTCGCACCATGGCGCGTACCAAGGAAGATGTCGCATCCAAGGGCGATGCCTCGCCTCGCATCCCCAAATCCTCTGCCGGAGTGACCAAGAATACTGCTGAAGCTCCCGTCAAGCGCGGTCGTGGACGACCTCCCAAGGGTGCTGCGCCCATGCCCAAGAAGGTCTATGTTCCAACAGGACGCCCCCGCGGCCGACCCCCAGGTTCTGGCAAGAAGACCACCGCTGGACCCAAGAAGGTCGCTGCAGTAAATGACGATGGTACGCCAAAGCGGGGACGTGGTCGACCTCGTCGAGCTGCCAGCGGAACAGAGTCTGCTGCTACAACACCCAAGGATGGCAAGAAGCGTGGCAGAAAGCCAAAGGCTGCCGATGTATCAGAGGATGAAGAGACCAAGCACGATGAGCCTGGTAAGGAATTTCTACAAAGCGCTAAATGATTCTGTGCTAACATCTCTCAGCCGACGAGGATGATGTCGCCAATGAGTCGCCCGCTAGGGACGAGGTAGAATCCCATTCTCATACCCTTCAGCCTAGAACACTATTTACTGACTTGTTCCAGGCACATGACGAGGATGGCGAAGCTTCCGAGTAGGATTTCAATTATGGCCAATATAGAAATCCTAACATGAATAATCAGCGTCGGCGGAATTTTCCTAGTTTCACAATAGGGTCTGAGTTTGGTTCATTTGCTTTCAGGTGCTTGGGGACACGAGGGGTGAGGGTCAGGAAGAATTCATGGAACGGTTATACTGGGATTGTGCTCTTCAGGAGTTGTACAAATATCATGCTAATTTACAGACGGGTAAAGCAGGCCCTTTTATCCCACCCATCCCATCCCACTTCTCCTATCTAGAGTTTCTTCCATGTCTCATACTCCTCTTCAAGATGTCGTTTTAGCTTTTGGAACTGGTTCCCAAAGTTGAGCCCACATCTCCAGCACTTCATGTCCCAGCGCAAATACGCCTCCTCCTTCGTATTCCTGCGCGGATCATCAGCTGCAAGCGGAAAGTCGTCCAGATCAACCAGAAACGGCGTATTGAACGAATTGTAGTGCTTGCGATGTCTCAATGCTTCAGAGAACATATCTCTCGAGAAAACGTGCACGTGAAGGTGTCTCATGCTTGGTACCGCATGCACGCCGGCCTTGACTTCTGCGGCCCAGTCCCGACCCTCCGGGAGTTCCCCACTCTGGTCCGGCTCGGCATCTCCATCGAGCACGGCTTGCCGATGAGCATCGCTCTGACTGTGCGTGCCAAGACGACGTTGGAGTTCCTTTGCGACCAGAGCCTTGAGGCGCTGAGTCTCCGTCTTCACTTTGGCAAGGACCTCTGGGTCATCTAGGGCATCAAATGGATGGAGAAGATTATACTTTGGCGAGCGAGGGAGAAGTAGAGTGTGAATTGTGGCCTTTGGATAACGGTCGTTTATTGCGACAAAGTCCTCGTTGTGATAGATGACGCGTGAGGATGGGTATGAGGCTGGATCTTCAAGATATGCGCCCAAGCCCATGCGGTCTTTGAACGGGTTTCCGCTACGCGATGGCCGAGCTGTATTTGTCTCGGGCGGTGTTTTCCTCTTTGGGGCCATGAGTTCTGCGACTGTCATTTGTAAGAATGTTTCGAGCGAGTTGAGTGTGTGACTTGCATGCATTGCGGGTCGACTTCTTTGTAGGCTCTTCACCACGGATCTCTTCCCTGGTAATGGCCTCCTCCGGCTCTGAATCTTGATGAGACATGTCTTTAGGTGGGAATATTGGAAACGTTTGGGGGATGCCAGTTGTTGGTGTTGGCGTTAATGTTAGTGCTTTATACTGTGGCGGGAGCGTGCAGGACTCATGATAGAGTGCCCCGCGGTGGAGTCGCCTTTTCATACACAAGTCTTCTAACCACAGGCATGAACAGATATCTATTCTGAGTTGTGTGTTGCGAAAGAGTACCTCAGAATTCAACATTTGATTGCAACTATCTAAGTTTCTAACTGTCGAGTCATGCTCGAGATCTTCATATATTTGAAGAATGCTGCCGTCACATCAAGAATTCGATTCTAATGTACCTCTATCTGCATTATAGTGACCTTAGACCTTTTACTTAAGCATCCATGCCATCGAGTTCAATCATCTTCCTCACTAGCATGATAACCTCATCATCCTTAACATTCATCTCTGGGCTCTCAACCTTCTTTGCAATCAACTCATCAACCATTCCTCTAAGTCTAGCCAGCAAAACACCGATACGCGCCCATCCTCGAAGTCTGAGCCATCCGTCAACAAGTAGACCTCGACCAAGAGTGTCGAGTTCGATAGGACCCGAGAATAGTAGGAGTGTGTATGCATTGAAGGCTGTTTGATATGTTAGCGAAACCGAACAAGACTTGCAACATGAGAGGGGATATACGTACGTGTCAGGTCCCGAATGAAGATCTTGCTGGTTGAGATCAGACTGAAATAAGCCATATACGCAGCATTCCCCGAGAAACCCTGGCTTCCAAATAACGTACTGCTTGGGTGAACAAACACGCGTCCATTTTCTTGGTTAAAGTACTTGATCGACCTTGCCTCAGGGTCTAACTCCACGGCACCAGACATTGAACTTGCAAACTTCTTGTCGGGGTACTGGATGCGAGCGATCTGCGGTGTGAAAGCCGCAGCAACCAGCGCTCTCAGGAGCTGGGATCCATCAGAGCTAGCTCCACGTGCATGAGCCTCGATTGTCGCTTCTGAGGGCGCCACGATACCAATCTCTCCCAGGGCTGTGTAGTACTGTGCGCGCGTATTGGAGATGTCCGACAAGGTCTGGAAATTGAGAAAGTTCTCTTCACACCATGATCGTATCTGACGATGGGGTATGTGGTCCTGCATCATGAAATCCCACTCCTGGAAGGCCTGGAGATCAGTTAAGAGATCCCCATCACCTCTGTAGAACTTCATACGAGCCTCCTTCGCTTCGTCTCTCTTCTCTTGTGGAGAAACGAAGGGACTTCTTGTGCTCAGAATCGCTGCAATGGTTACGCAATCATCTAGACAGCCAAAGATGGCACCAAAAACCATCAGCTTGCCGCACCGAAGGTCAGCTGGGAGCATGGCAAGCTGCTGACCCATAGCTGTAAGCTCGTCACCATCGAGTGCTCCCATGCGTTGCAGGAGCTTCATAGCTCCATCAATAGCAGTCGCGTCAGGAGGTGTTGGAGACCTGCCAAGGAACCCGGCAACATCCTTCATTCCCATAGCACGAACTGAGAGACACAACTGTTCCAGTGGAACACGGCGAATCTCTGGCTCAGGTCGTTCGGGCATTTGTTGTTCGAGATTTTGCGTAAAGAGTTTGTAGCATCTGCCCTCTTGAACTCGGCCAGCTCGACCACGTCGTTGCTTGCAGGCGGCGCGTGATGCCCACGTTTCTTCGAGCTTGCGCATGTTGTTTTGCACATCGAAGCTTGTCTCCTTGACCTTTCCGCTGTCAACTACCACAACAATGTCGTCTATTGTGATGGAAGTCTCTGCAACATTGGTTGCGACCACGACCTTTCGCTTTCCTGGAGGAGCACCAGAGAACACTCTTTTCTGCTCGCGTGTCTCAAGCGAAGCATGAAGTGGCAAAACATGAAGCGAATTAATAGCTTTGAGTGCGCGACAAGCTTGGTTGATCTCACCAACTCCAGGGAGGAAAATCAGAATGCCACCAGGTTTCTTTTCGTAGGATAGCTCGAAATCAACGGCCTTGACCGTCTCAACCAGCAGGTTGTAATTGATGCGATGACCCAATTTTTGGATAACTTTACCCAGAGCCTCTCCGCTGATGAACTCCGAATCAGAGCTTTCGACTCCATATGCGGTCATACGGATCACATCGTCCAGATAGTACTCGTCTACAGGGAATGTTCGGCCTGCAATTTCGACTGTGCCCACGCTGAGTCCCTCCGAGGCAAAATATCTCTTAAAAGTTGCGGCATCAAGTGTCGCAGACATCAGAATTAGCTTGAGCATATCCTTCTTGGCCTTCATGACATCGCGGATAAGGTTGAGTAGGAAGTCAGTATCGAGACTACGCTCGTGTACTTCATCGATCACAACATGACTGACATCCGCCAAAGACGCCACGACATCTTCTACTCGCCCCCCTGAGGTTTGTAATCGCCTGAGTAGAACACCCGTCGTCACAAATGTTATTTTTGTATCTTTCGATCTCCGAGATTCACCCCGAATAGCATATCCCACCTCTTCGCCCACGCGTGTACATCTTTCTTCCGCTACACGATCCGCAAGGCCAAGTGCTGAGATTCGTCGCGGCTGGGTAACAATCATGTTCGCACAACCACCTAGACCTTGCGCGTACAGATCATCCAGGATAAATTGCATAGACTGTGTTGATTTACCCGAACCTGTTTCTCCGCTGATGATAGTGACATGGTTGCTTCTGACGGTACCGATTATGGCTTCTCGCATCTGCCAGGCAGGGAGACCCTGACGCTTGGATACCATGTTCTTCAAAGATGATGACTCTTGTCGTCGAAGCCATTGCTCCCGGCTTTTCTCATCCTTGATCCATTTGATCATTTTTGGGGCGCGTGTACTTCGTTTGTTCTGCGCAATAGCCGCAACAGGTTTGTACTCGGCTGCGGCTGAGGAGACGGCCGAAATATCCACCAGCTTTCCAGGCTCTTCAATGATGCCGTTGATGTTCTGCTGGATCCAGTCCATTGCCAGGTAGATCTTCATTGGTTCATCACGCAAAGACTCATCGATATACTTGAGTGCTTTTCGAATGATGCTAAGCTTGATATAAGAAGGAATGTTGGCCACGATCGAGAGAATCAAGTTGGCAGGATAGGTAGCTGGACGTCGAACCTGAAAAGAGGCATCGACGGTCTGTTGCCCATTTTTGACAGAATCGAGCTTGATGCGAATGACGTTATCGCCTTCACGTTCGAAACCCTCCCCATAGATTGCTTCAAGACTCCCAACTTCTTCTTCCCACTGTTCCTCGGGTGAGCCCAAATCCAAGAAGTCAGCATCGGCGGAATCCTGAGATTCTCTGGGAAACAGCAAATTTTGTAAAGTCTCTGCGGCTTTGTCCTCATCAACCCCTTGCTCATCCAGCACCCTTGTAGCCAGCTCAAGTGAGTAACCTGCTTGAGCTAGTCGTTTGATGATGCCCTCTCTTCTCAAGTTCGTAGCCCCAACCGACACTCCAGCCGCATAGCTCTCTGGCAAGGCCCAACGAGGAAGATCATCTTCAGGGACGTGGATGAGAAGCCACTCGAGCGTCTCTTCTCGATCTTTGCAATATTCGACTGCCTCTTCCACATGGCTTTTACGGAAGCTGAGCTTGCTGAGTTCAGAAATAATAGCATCTTTTTGAGGTTTCGACATCTGGACACCATTTGGGTTCCACTTGACGCCGCTTCGCAGCAACGTCTCTAACTGTGCTCTTGTCTTCTTTCCCATCTCAACCTTGGGCGCAGTGCTCCACCCCTTCATGATGTTGGATGATCGACTGTCTCCTTTACCGGCATTACTCATAAGGACCAGTCCAGAAGCACCAGGCATGGCAGCGGCCTTAGCCTTAGCGGCCTCAATTTCTTTCCTCTTCTTTTCTGCGGCAGCCTTTGCCTCTTGACGTTCTTGAAGTGATTTGAACGGGTCCGGTTCATACATCCAGGCCTTGCCTTCTTTCACATCTTGGGTTTTCAGGGCCTGGAATTCTTTCCATAATGACTTGTGCTCTGGTGGGAGAACCGTGTGCTTATTCTGCATGCTACACACTCTGAAGAGGGCATATGTTGCTGCGGCATGCTTGGCTTCTATTGCCGTAGGGCGCATGATCAGATGCTTATGAGTTGCTGGAATCTTGAAAGGTTCTAGTTTGGTGATTTGCTGGGTTTTGGGATCCTTGGCGCTCATAGTAACCCATACAGAGAAACCATCAGGGGTCTTCTTGGTATCATAATCGGGTCTTTCCCATTTCTGTTTCTGGCAGTACTCGCTGAGCAGGTTTACTGGCAGCTTTCCTGTCCATGAAGAGCCGCCGATGAGCTGCTTGACCGTAGGTTTTGGAGGGCCCGAAGGAACTGCTTCAGGAGTAGAAGTGCCACCTTTTTGGCCCTTTTTTCCTTTCCCTTGGTCTTTAGGTGGCGCAGACGGCATGGGATCAGAAAGGTCTATACCGCCACTGGACTTTCCCTTGCCTTTTTTGACCATTTTGAAAGGACGTGGTTATTGGTCGTGTTGTTGTAGAATTGATATGGGAAATGCTCGGTTGGTGATCGATTGGTTAGTGGAGCTCACTCGACACACAGTAATAATTATCAGCCGCGGAATGTTCTTGATGATTATAAAAGGCGATGTGATAAATATGGCTCGGAATATACTGCCAAGTGTCAGTATTCATATCTTATCACAGCCAGTCTCCCTTTTTCTAGAAACTGCTCGCAAGAGCTGCAACATCGAAAGAAAGGGATGAGTTGCCGCATGGCCAAGTAAAATCACTTCGGGGGAACAAGAAACATATCTTGATTCACACTGTGAGTCATGTGCACCAGTGCTAGTATATTACAGTACGTATTCTTTTATATGTACGGACCTTGTAGCCCCGCTATTCATACTCAAAACCTTTCGGGGGAAGACTGATTATGATCTATAGGAAGCTCAACGAAAGATGCTTTGGGTGGATTCGAACGCGAATAGTTTCCCTTCTCATTTAAGTACGAGGAAATGACTTATCTTCATTCGACACCAATCTACAGTCAGAAAATCATTACATGTCATCATGCCTGGTAATCATGAATGAGGGGCAAACACCCATCGTATTCTTTTGGATTAACTACGGTCTCTGGCTACCCTTGAACCAGATTCACCACCACTTGGCAGCGAATTTCGTAATTTCGAGCTTCATCGTCTCAGAAGTCCTGGTGCACTAGCATAGGCTTCTCCAAGGCATCCGTCCTCGATTGACGCTGCCTCTCACTTCAGCGGTCGTCCTGCGCAAGTCCCATGTGCCTAAACACCAACCATCATGATGTCTTCAGCGTATACACGTAAACTCGTCGGCGTCTGTAGTCTTCTCATGAGCATTCATGACCGAGAAGCCAAACGCCACCGCCGACTCCGCTCTCGTCTTACTTCATCACTCTCAGGCTGGAGCTTTCAAGCTACCATAGGGCCTGTAATCTGAGGGGGTGGGATTTTCCCTCATATAAACCTTCCAGATACATTAAAAAGACGCGGTATGGGGTGTGATATCATGGGGATGGGGGTAAACGACAGTCACATAAAACTGTTCCGGGGGAAGGGGTGTCGTGATGGTGCTATGTTTTGGGGGGGTTGGGATTGCTCCACATTCTGGATTTCCTATCGAAATTCTCAATCCGAACCGGCGAGCCTTTTACATGTCCATGGCGTCGCTGCCCTTGGCAAAGTCGAAACCGCCTGAGGGAGCAGCACCGTTGGTACCGAAGCCGAATGTGCCGTTAGGGCCAGCAGGTTGTTGGGCCATACCCTCGTCGGCGTTCTCCTCATCGTCCGAGAAGTACTTCTCGATGATGTTGTAGGCCTTCATGTAAATCTCCTCGTTGGCGTTGTTCTGGCAGTCGTGGATCTTCTCCATGCCACCGCACTCCTCAATGAAGAGAGCATACCGGTTGATGGAGTCGCCAGACTCACCAGCGGCCTGCTTATCAAGGTCACCGATCTTGAGGATGTTCTCAAGGCCGTCCAGCGCAACCTGAATAATCTTGTTATCGGGGCAGCCAAGTAGATCGCACAGGGGCTTGATGCACCCCTGAGAAACCAGATAACGGATTTGCTCCGGCTTCTGCAGACCACCGGAGGTGGCGTTGCTAATAGCCCAGCAAGCCTCCTTGCGGGTTTTAAGGTCTCCGTTCTGCAGAAGATGGATCAGAGGAGGAACAATGTTGGCATCTATGACGGCCTGGATTTGGGAAGAGTTGCCGGCAGTGATGTTGGAAATTGTCCAGCATGCCTCCTTTCGGATGCCATCCTTGGTAGAGCTCAGAAGAGACAAGAGGCAGGGTAGGGCGCCGCAGTTGATAATAACCTGTGTTTGAACGTCGTCACCGGTAACGATATTGCCAACGGAGCGCAGGGCGGGAGTCTGGACGGACGTAGAGGCGTGCATAAGAAGCTCAACCAGTCGACGAGGAATGCCAGCCTCAATAACGGCCTGGATCTTGTCGTTGGATCCATCGGAGAGGTAAGAGATCGCCCAGCAGGCATCGATGAGGACCTCGTCATCAAGGGAGTAGACGAGCTTGGACAAGACAGGAAGAGCGGGGGCAATCTGGTAGCAAGTTAATTCGCGCTCGTTTTCTTGTTCTCAAATGTCAACTTACAGTAGTCCAGTCAGGCTGGGGGGTCTTGCCACGGCAGAAGTTGCTAAGTGTCCAAGTAGCATTGCGGAGCATGCTAAGCTTACGGCTATCGCCGAGAAGGTTAAGAAGAGGCTTAAGAGCACCGCAGCTGAGGACATAGTCACGGCAGTGAGGGCTATCACCAGCGATGTTGCCGAGGGCCCAGACGGCCTGTTCCCTGACATCAGGCTCGGGGCTAGCAAGAAGCTCGACGAAAATCGGGACAGCGCCAGCCTCAATGACAACCTGTGTCTGAGTGGCGGAGCCGGATGCGATGTTGGTCAGAGCCCAGGCAGCCTCGAACTGGACCAGGGTGTGAGGGGATCGCAAGAACTCGACAAAACGACTAACAACGCCGGTCTTGATGACCTCCTCGATCGGGGGGTTGCGCTCCTTGGAAAGAAGCTTTCGGAACTTGGTTGTGGCCTGAATCTGCGAATCGATCTGGTCCGAGAAGACACCCTGCACCATCTGAGGAAGGTCCTCATTCAACTAGAGACAGGGGTTAGCAAATGCTTGCAAGAGATACACAGCCAGGGCCGTGCTATTCGCAGCGATGCATGACAGCAAGAAGACGGAGAGTGGAACGTGAACGTAGCCGCACCCGTAGCCTGCCTTTTGCCCAAACCCGCCAGAATCAGAATGTGGGGTTATTTGAAGTGTATATTTTCCCCCACATCAGAGGCAGACGGGAGGGACGGGGCGAAGCGAAAGCGACAAGAGATTTTGCGCAAGCAGCAGGCGAAACCAGCATTTCTAAGGATAATCCAAGGGTCGAGAAATAGAAAAGAACATACCTGGGACTCGGTAGGAGCGGACTCATCATCACTATCAGGGGCGGCACCGAGAGAAGCACCAGGGCGGTTCTCACCGGTTCCAATACCTCGACGCTTGGCCAAGTTCTCCTCACGCTTGGCCTTTCGAATCTCGACTTGCTGCTCCTCGCGACGACGACGGAGCTCCTCAGGCTTGAAGGTATTCTTGGCCTTGAACTGAGTTCGGCGATGCTCGGGAATGTATCGCTCAGCCATGATGACTGCGATTGTTTTGGTACGAGGGGGCGTTGGTAGGTGAACAGTAGCAAATTGATGTGCGGGGTGAAAGATGCACAAAGGGTTCGCAGAGAAGATGATGGAAAGAGCTCAGCTTCTAGGGAGAGAAGACTTGCTCTGCAACGTAGAGTAGAAAATCCAGCAAGGAGAAGAGGATGAGGAGAGGGGGGAAGGAGAAAGTTTTGTTGTTGATGTTGATGGAGAAGAGAAGTCTTGGGTCTGGGTCTGGGTCTGGTCGGCCGGGGACTAGGAGGGCGTCGAAATGATTGACCCAGGCAGTGGGCGAGTCTTTCTTTGGACTTTGGGCCACTGATTGCCTGCTACACCCAAAGAGAAACCGCTTCCACCGTAGGGGCCCCAGTCGAGTGATTTCGGCCTCAGGCAGAAACCGCTCCGCAGGCTGTTAGTTCAGCACCGTGCAATCAAATCACCTTCAGCTCTGCAGACCTAGACATGAAAAGAGGGTTCTTCTGTGAATGATGTGGATAAGGTTAATCTAGAAGAGAACAGGTCATTGTTTTTATCCACTTGGAGACCAGGTAATGTAAACAAAGTAACTACCAGTGAACGAATATTTCACGGCAATCCCTTCGTCATGGCTTGGTGCCTGAAACTCAATAGACAAAATCTCTGTGACCTGACTCGTCTTGCCTCCCTTTTGAATATTGAGGCACACATTGAGAAATCTACAGCTAAAATTGCATGGTGTAACGTCTAGCTCTCTGTTCACACAAATATCCCACTAGGTCGCCACTGTGCCGTTAACGTACTGTATAATGAATCTTGGAAGTTGAATCAAATCACATGCAGCATCACGTGTTGTCGCGGCTACGTTGATGGAGGGGTAAGCTCCCCTGACGCGTCAAGGCCCAAGGTGCTGTAATAATCGCGTCCTACAGAGCCGTTCATTATCCATCCGTACCTTGGTAGTTGACGACGCATTGAGGATCCATATACTGCCACTAACGCGATCTCGAAAAATCGTTTATTTATCGAAATTTCGCCTACTATCAATGACCATCCATTCGTGCTGTTCAAGCCTCCATTCGTTGCTTCACAGCAGAAACAATGCCTCCCACATCTACATCAACACTTCCAGGATATGTCACCATTCGTGATATCCTGGATGGGAAGATTGCAAACGGGGCTTTAGTCAATGTGTTAGGCCTTGTTTCTGATTTTCGTGACGCTATTCAAACAAGAAAGACAGGTGAGAATCTATCTATTCCTACCGTTGATTATGTTATCCAACACATCTAGACTGCAAATGTCAGGTTCGGCTCTTCGACTCATCCGTAGATGATGATGGTTCAATTGCCTTCGACATCTTTCGTCCGAAAGAAAACCTACCGAATCCCAGCAGTGGCGATGTAATGCTAATCCGTCAAGCAAGAGTGAGTTAGCTAAAACATTTCAAAATGCTTGTATTGACGGTCACAAAAGGTTCAATCATATGCGTCTGGTGGCCCCTCTCTCTTAAGTAATTACAACACGAGGATCTCACAATATAAAGCCTCCAAAATACCGAGAAACCCCGGCGACGCTTCATGCGCTCTATGTCCACCAAGTGGCCCCAAAGATACACCGCCAGGCGATAAGGAGAATGCTTTCGTGTCTGCAATGTATCACAGCATTGACAAGAGCCGATTACCTAATGAAGAAATGTTTGAGACTATGGTCGTTGCATCACGGAACGTCAAAGACAAGTTCAAACTACTTCAAGATGTCCAAGAGGGATGTTTCTGTGACATCGTCGCCCAGGTCGTTCGGCCACCCCACGATGGCGGTGACAAGATGACTTTATGGGTTTCCGACTATACAGAGAACCCATTTTTTCATAACTTTTCTATCGGCTTCGACGAATCTTCTATTGGCCGAGATGGTGATCCATTTGGTTATACCGACAAGTTCACCATGGCTGCTAAGCCATCGGGCTGGCCGGGTCCTTTTGGGAAGAGATGCATTCAGATCACATGCTGGGAACCCCATGTAACTGCAATCCGTGACCAAGATATAGGAACTCTCGCATGGGTTTTGATCAAAAATTTGCAAATCAAACTAGGTCACAGTGGTGCCAACCTGGAGGGATTCTTGAGAGAAGATCGCGAGTCCCATGGACCAAAGATTGGTATTCGTATGGTAGATTCGAATTCCGACTCAGAGAATTTTGATCCGCGTGCAAAGGAGGCATTGCAAAGAAAAAGAGAATACGAGCGCTTAAGACAAGGGCAGGCCAGAGAAATCAAGGAGGCTTTGAGAGCCGGACAAAAGCGCAAGCATGGCGTAGAGTCGAAATCGGAACCAAAAAAAGGCAACTCTAGATCGAGGCGCAGTGAAAAACGATCAAAAAGCAAAGCCAACAAACAAGGTGAGGGCAGAGAGCCTACAGAACAGGGTGTGGTCCCTGTCGTGGACCTAAACATTCGAGGTAAACTCGCCTGAGCTCACAGGACTCCTTAATACAGCAGCTGACGAACTTTTAGTGAAATGCGAAAATGAAGACAAGCCGGCCAGTCTGATTGCCGAAATCACAAAACTTGTCCAGCATGAAACTACTATCGATGATGGTCTTGTAAAACTTCCTCTGCCCTTTGTGAACTTGAACTACAGAGCAAACGTTCGAGTTGTCGACTTTTCACCATCAAACCTTGCAGATTTCGCCTATCCAAAGAAGGAATCAGAGTATGATGACCTTTCCGATGACGGTGAAGAGTCGCTGTCCAACAGCGAAACTGAAGCTGAAGATGGACAGCCAATCCAGAGAACGCTGGATGATTTCTCCAAGGTGCGAAACTGGGAGTGGCGTTTCTTTTTGGAGCTTGAAGACGCTGCAGTCGCTGAGAAACATAAGAAGCAGAGACTTTGGGTGGCAGTCGACAACCAATCTGCTCAATTACTTACTGGACTCGATGCATGTAACCTGAGACGAGATAAGCAGGCGCTGGTAACCCTCCGCGACAAGATGTTTACGCTCTGGGGAAATCTGGAGGAGAAAAAAGTCGCTGCTCAGGAAGCGGCAAGAAAGGGAAAACCTCCAGTTGATAGCGACGATGAGGATCAACGGCTGCCCGAGCCAAAGAATTTCGGCAAAGCGCAACTCACAAACCGGGCATTTCCATGTTGCGTAAAGCAATACGGTATCAAAGTTGCCGAGCCAGAACCGTCACAAGCCAATGCAGGGAATGGGAAACGCTGGCAGAGAATGTTCCAACTCTTTGGCGCCAGAATTGTTGGAGAATAGTTTGTAGCAGACAATCAGGTCTGGTTGTGGTATTTAAGACGAGCTCAGTGACGATGGATCGTGTTTATCAGGCGTATAGGGAAAAAGCCGTGTTCAGGTCTTGATCTTACGGCGTTCACTGGCAAGTTTTGTCTCAGATAGGAGTTAAAAGCGATTAGACCGAGGCGAAGTTATTCTGATTTTGCAATGACTATAGATGTTTGTACACGCAGTCTTTTGACGCCCTAAATTCAGGTCCTCTGCCGCATACCCAGACTCCAGCATGTAAGTCCAAGGCGACAAGAGACAACATACAGAAACGAAGAAAATAAAGGAACCATCCGAAACTATACCACCCTATTCACAAAATGGAAACAGATCACGCATATCATTTCCGCCGAAGGTCGCAATAGTTATGTATCCACCATGTGAGAGGTCAAACTCGTCGTGTCTAATCCCCTATAACATCATCGTCTGATTCGTGAGCTGGTCGTTCCGCTTCATCTTCATTTTCGTCATCGTCTTCGATTGGATCATCCTCAAGAAGACCCTTTGCGCGGAGATCTTCTCGGGAGCCCTCCTCTGGTGGCGGCGTGTCATCAAAGATGTCATCCTCGTCATCCTCTCCAATTACAATGGCTTCGCTAAGCTGGGCCTTCTGAGGTTTGGCGCTTGTTGGAGCCTGTGCGTGGGCGGCCTTTTTTCTTGTCCGCTCGGCCAACTTCTCTTCGTCTAGGTAGGTAACGACTTCTTTGAAGTTGTTGCCAAGTTTATTTTGGTTGCGAAGAAGACGCCGCCTTAGCTTGCCTCCGTGTGAGCCCTTATGATCCACCAGGCGAGCAGTAATCACGAGGACATATTTTGCGGTGAGTTCGCACAAAGCTTTTTCGGCCTTGAGTTCGGCAGTGAAACGCTCTTCCTCGGAAAGACCCTCGTCCTCATCCTCGTCCTCTTCGTCTTCATCATCAGCCATAGGATCTTCGTCTTCAGCTGGCTCATTTAGGGTTTTGTCCTTCTTTATCTTCTTGGCATACTGTTTTTCGGTGCCGTCAAAGATGGCAATCAACTCAGGAATGAGGCCGGATTCGATATCTTGAATCAATGTCTTGTATTTCTCGCCGTTCGAGGATTGTGACTCAGAGCTGGACGAAGGCCGGAGTTGATCAATAGTTGGGCGTAGGGTGGCGAAGGTAAGGTGAAGGTCACACAGGCTGCCAGTAGCGAATAGTCTCAACTGGTCAATGGCGGCGCGTGATGATAGGGTTTCAATAAGATGTCGGCGGAAAGTCTGTCGAAGTGCCGATAGTCGATCAAGCTCAGCATCTGCGATACTGCCAGTCGTTGACAGGAGCCTGGAATAAGCCAGCGTCTTCCACATAAAGTAGAACTGGCAGGTCTTGATCGCAAATGAGACCACCTCATCCTCGAGATCATCAATGTCTTGGTCATCGAGAGGCTCGTACTTGCCTCGATGAACAATATTGGCTAGTATTTGAATGGCAGGGTTTGTTGTTGATTCGGATGAGTCTCCGTCAGCCTCCAGGACATCGATACAGTCTGAAATGCTCGCCAGCTTGCTGATCTTGAGAAGAACTGTTGACAATTCCCTGAGAGGTGCCTCGCCTAGATTACCTCTCGACGAAAGCTCATAGGTTTTGTCAAAGTTGTGTAGAGAAGTGATGACAGTTTCCCACAGGTATGACAATTTATTGTCTGTGATTTCCTCCAACTCTCCATACTGTCGCGAATGCAATAACGCCGCAGTTGCTTCTGACAAAACTCTCTTATCGTCGTGTCGGTTAAACTGTGTGACGATTTCGTCGAGCAGCTTTTCGTATCTGTTTGTGTTTTGACGTAGTTGCTTGAAGATTTCAAGATCGAGAAAATGCGCCAGACGAAGAACAATCGCGGCTGTGTCTGGCTCTGCTCCAAACTTGCTTAGAAGAGGGGGGATTACAATGACCAGCTCGGCTGCTGTATCTTCGGGGCTTATTCGCACATCCTCGGCTTCTTTGCCTGTCTGTGGCTTCTTTCTTGATCTGTCGTGGTCAGGCGCATGTGTCAGGCTGGATTTTACTGCTGAGCTCAATACATCCAGGAGTATCGATTCTTCCTCGGTAGTAGGTGCAACAGCCTTCTTGAATGCAAGATCTGGGTTGTTTCCCTTGGATCGCGATTTTGAACTCGTTGTGTGATCAAAGAGCAAATATCCTGCCAAGAGTGTCCACTGCTTTATCGCGTTGACCTTCTCGAATAGAACTTGGGCTGCCAGCGAGATCCTGGTCTCTGGAACAGCAGACTCCAAAAGATCAACCGCAACATCTAATCCCAATATCTGACCACTTTGGTGCTCCTCCTCGATCTGATTGTCATAGATAGCAAGGGTTTCGGCAAGGCACTTTAGATCAATCCATTCCATACGGGGGGCGTCAACAGAAGCCTTCTTCCCGCGGGGTATGTCCTCCGTAGCTTCAGAATCACGCAGGTCCTTCGTCTTTTCACTGATAGCGTCCTTAGTGCATGCGACGAAGAACCCAACAACCGCCTTTCGAATTCTGAGTTCATTGTCAAATATGAGCTTCCCAATAGCGTCCACCTCTTCGCCTTCTAAAAGGTCTTGGTCGCGGAGGACGTCAATAACGCCAATTGCTGCGACGCGAACGGCGACATCGGAATCTTTGCAGGCCATTTCAACCAATCGCGGGCGAAATCTGTCAATAAAGTGGCCCAGCTGCCCGGCGTCTCTCCGAAAGACTTTGGTAAGCTGCTTCAAGACCTCGAGACGAGTGGGTGCATTAGTATCTGACAGCATCCAGCCAAGATACCGGAGGTAGCCCGGCTCAAGGAAGATGACAGGCAGGGAAATGATCCAGTTCCCGAGTGCTTCCACACACTCAGTTCGAATCTTGGGATCGACATCTCGGTAACGATGCACAAAAACAGTGTCGAAAAACGACTGAATGGCATCGGCGCAAGCTTTGCGATCTTTGTTGGTCTGTTCCTTGTCACGCTTTTCTGTACTCTTCTTGAGTCTGTAGTCAAGGTCGTTGGCTACTGTGACTAGCGCACTTTGGACTGCCAAAGATATAGTGGTTGCGGTATGGCGGAAGGGTCGGAGTGATGATGAGGACATGCTAGCAAGCCATGTATGCAGGTTGTCAAGAAATGTTTCGTCTCTGTACATGAGACGACCTTGGTGCATATCAACGATGAGGCATTCGAAGAAGGAAATGAGTACGTCTCGGAAGGATCGTGAATGTTTGGTTCTGGAGATGAGAGGATAGTCGGTAATTTGTTGCTGTAATAAATAATGTCAGCAAAATTTCCATGGCTAGAGGCACGATTGAGAATTGTAATACCTCTTGGTAAATGCTCTGAAGATCTGCCAGTCGTCCTGCAACGTTGTCCAAGTCTAAAACATCGTCTTCAGTGATGAGTTGATCACAGCCAGCGCATTGAAGGATGCAGTTCACCAAATCAGCAGTGGCTGCTACTGCGTTGGTCTTGTAACTAGCCAGCCATTCTTCTGCCACCGATTTGCTAGAATCACCCGATCCGAACAGATGGGCTTCGTAGTGTCAGCATGTAGGAAAGCACGCAGGAGGAGAAAATTGAGCCTACAGTAGAGCCCATGCCCTTTCACAGCAGCGTCTTCAATGCGAACACTCTTCTTAGGTCTGCTCGGGAGACTTTTGGCTGCATGGGTCACTCGCGCAGGCCGCAAAGGCTTGGAACCGTTGATCTTGGGCTTTTTGGCTGAAGGCTTCTTTGCGCGACTTGTTTGCGACGACTTCTTTCTAGAGCGCGGCGCGGGATGGTCTTCATCGCTGTCATTGTCGGGCTCGTTGCTCATCTCCTCGTCTGAATCGGGCGCTTCAATTTCCGCATCTTCCTCTTCGTCCTCTTCTTCGTCGTCCTGATCGTCTCGCTTGCGCTTTGGATTTGTCGATTGAGTTGCAGTATCAGGAGTAAATTTGGTGGGTGCCCTCACGACGCGTCCCGATCGGCGACGCGTTGTCGCATCAGGATCCGGAGACGGGCTCGCGTTATTGTCCATAGTGTCTCTTGGGGGTGGCCGCGATATCGGCATTTGAAATATCAATGTCTGGTGGTTAAACCCTCGATGCGAGGGTGACAATGGTGTTTTTAGCCACTTGGCGCGTCGAATGTCGCGTGGAGTAAGTAGAGTGCAAATGGGATGGGGATGGGGATGGGGATGACGGCGCAAGCTGTTCTGGAAAGTGGGTGGGTGGTGCCAGTTTTCTTTGCCACGGGTGAACATCGGAGCAGTAGCTAAGGTACCTCACCTAATCTTCTTAACGAGTACCGGAGAGTCCTTACATCTTTACGATCAGCTTATGTCTCTAGCATCCATCTGACTTGGATACATGTGGTTGTTTCCATAGGTTCATGATATCACAATAGAATTGTGCTTTTTATAAGAGCCAATTAGCTCGACTTCACGTAGCGCCTTTGGAGCTTCCCTTTCTGCCTCTCACAAGCCACGCTCAAGCTTGATGTACGGTATAACCCCACGATCCCAGCTGATGTGGGGCCACAGCCACTGTGTTGACCAACGATCTCTTATCTCTTATCTAATAGTAGAGAACCTTTGACTCGTGCCTCAGTTTCAACTAAGGTCAGGTATTTATTTGTTAGTCAAGGTGCGTCAAGATGGAGACGCAGTCTGTCGTTACTATTGCCTGCGCCCAATCAAACTTTCGCTGATTCTTGGACTTCTACCTTTCACTATCATCGCAACATGGTTCCAAAATGGACTCGCCCTTTCCTCCCTCATCCTCCTCTCCTGGCGATGGCCGCATCGTCGTTGGCCTGCTCCCTGCCGGCGAGAGCGGTCTTGAGACCATGACTTATCAGTATCCTTTGAAATTAATATCCCCGGCTCCTTCGTCTAACCAGCCAAGCACTCTCGTTTTCCTGTTATCTTATGGAGGGGGGCTTGTTGCTGGAGACGGTGTTAATCTGACAATACACGTCAAGCCGCAGGCGAAGCTCAGCATCGCTACCCAAGGTCACACAAAGATTTTCAAATCGCCTACAGCCGACGTCATTACAACTCAAAACTTGGACGTTACTATAGACGATGATGCTTCTATGTGTCTCCTTCCGGACCCTGTCCAGCCGTTCGAGGATAGTGTATACGCCCAGAAGCAAATATTCAAGCTCAGAAGCCAAGCGTCGCTCTGTCTCTTGGATTGGGTCACCCAAGGGCGTGTGGCTCGTGGAGAGAACTGGAGCTTCAGGAAATGGACAGGACGGAACGAGATATGGCTACAAGATTCTGAAACAACTTCGGCTGATAGACTTCTGGTACGAGACTCAATCATCCTATCGAGAGATGCGAGTAAGTCCGTGGGCCGCACACTACCAGAAATGATGCAGCATATGGCGATATCAGGAACTCTCATATTGCGCGGATCCAAGACCAAATCGTTGGGGGAATTCTTTCAGGATGAGTTTGCTGCACTTCCTCGCATTGGAGCCCGGGACTTCCGCTCACCAGAAGCGATGGCGCGAAGCATCACAGATGTTTCTGACTTCGAGCGTTGGCGACTACAGAGACTCAAAGAGGAGAAAGAAGGTGGTGTCCTCTGGTCTGCAGCCAACGTTCGAGGGTGCATGGTTGTCAAGTTTGGGGCAAAAACGGTTGAAGCCGGAAGAGAATGGATTGGATCAATGATTATTCAGGAAGGGAGCATTGCTTCTGAATTCGGTGACAAAGCACTGATGTGTCTTCGATGATACAAAGCCTTGGCTGCCATCACATGAAGAATAGGGACGTGTTTTTTCCGGCACTTTTGAGAAGTATACCGATTGGATATGCACAATCAATTAACGACACCATGTTGCCAGATTTAGAAGGCACATCGGTACATTCTTTGTCTAATTGTTGCAGATGCGGGAACAGTGTGGCTGGTGTATAATTGTATTCTTCATTTTGAGGTCGCCTTGGTTTATCAAAGCTTGAGCACCGCTTGAATAGCGACTCGGCCGTCCATTGTCTCCAGCCAATACGAAGAGACCGCGGCTGGTAGGATTTCATATCAAACTTGCGCAAATCGCTGAACATGCAAATATTTCTCTTACGCCGTCTTTGTATATCAGCTACACAATTTCCTGCATCTCTACCCCTAACACTATGAATTCCGTGCTTTGGAAGGAGTCTAGTATTTCATTGAGCATAGTAACAAAAGTTGGAACCTGGCAGTATAACAACACCGAGTGAGGGGAAGTGTTTTCCTTTTTTGGTACAAAAGAATTACTGCTTCACATTCATATATTCACATGACAGCATGCCGAATTTGAATATGTCCCAAGCCGGCATTAGATGCTGGCCAATAGGAACTCGGTTGGATTTCCGTATTGGGAAACGATGTGTTAACGGAGCACCATCTCAACTGATATTCTCCTATAAAACAAGACATGAGATTAAGTTGGGATTCTCGAGCTTTCTAAAGAGTCGACAGGAGTGAAATGGTTTCGAAAAATGGAAAACTCGAGGCTTGGAGCAGGACAGTATATGTTTCCTGAATATAGGCATTGTTAGTTACTGTTCTCCATACCAAACATTTTGCCTATCTGTAGAATACCTACCTATATCTTGTATGTAACGGCGATTTTTCGCTAGTTTGTTTATTTAAAACCATGAAGTAATAGGAGAAGGTTTAATTTGCCTTGAAATCAACTATTCCACCTTCAACTTCATTCACGTTCGTAACAACCTCTATTGAGATGCTTGTTCTTCAGTCCTAACCTTGATTGATGGGTGATATTAATCCTTTTCCTAGACAAGGCAATACACAAGTACTTTCCTCTCCTTTAGTTAATATCTTAGGTAGCCTTGATAAACTACCTACCTCCTTACCTAAGGTATTATATCAACCTTGAACAGATGGATAAGAGTAGGCGGTGAGTACTAGATGTCTCACAAATGGCAGAATTCCATCGTCCCCCACCATTCCGGACCCCACTATTGAACTTTCGCATTGCGACTCAGGCTAAATTTTTGAACGCTTCATCTGCGACTGAAACCTTCGATAACGACAATTACTACCCGTCGCCTACATTGACTCTCAGCCGGTAAATTATAACCTCAATATAAACAACATGAACCGTGGTAGGGCAGCGGCCCGGGGCAGTCGGAGAGGTGCGGCCGCAGCAAGTTCACGGGCAGCCGGCGAAAGCAACGCCGGCTCGTCCACTCCAGCCGTTGCAGATACTCCAGGCAGTGCGACTCCAGTACCTCAGAGTATAGCGGCTACATCAACCCGTGGAGGTGCTACCACTCGGGCGACAAGAGCTCCTGCAGCTGGTCGCTTCCGACCCAAGAACATTCGCCGAGATGAAGCCGCACGAGACAGTCTTGCCCGACAGGAGGAGCAGAAAGCGAGCGAGAGAGCAGCAGATGAGCGTAAGGCGAGAGGGCGTTCACGTTTCAGGAGTAAAAGGAGCCGTGGTGATGCCATGGGCAGAGGCGGTTTTGGTCGAGTCATTTCGGGAGCCAGCGGTCCATTCTCCTCTGGTGCAGCAGGTAAGCCTTACCTCCGAGATATCAGGACTCAATTGCAGCTTTCTAACTGTCACAGGCTCTGGCGGGCGTGGAAGCGGTGGTTGGTTCGGCGGTGGAGGAAGTGGTGGTGGTGGTTTTGGGGGAGGTGGTGGAAAAGGATTCAAATCGGATTCGAAACCCTGGCTTCGCTCAGGCGTCACGATCTCGCGAAGCCCGAATCAATGCGGATAAACTCCACGTTCATACTCCCGAAGAGGATCTTGATAGCGAAGACGAGGCCATGATCGAGGCGCTCAATTCCCGCGCCGTTAGCGTACTTCCTATGGGCATATACCGACGAGAGCATAAGGATGAGGGCGTCATAGTGGCCACCACAGCAGAATTAGAAGCCGCGGAAAATGCTCAAGCTATTCCTCCCACCCCTTCAAAGGAAGAGGAAAGCCTTTGGGTGGACGGCGACGCAGACGAGCCTCTTTTAACGGACGAGAGCGCAGAGGACGGTGGCATCTGGAAGAATAACTCGAAAACGCCAGTCATTAAGAAGGAGCCCGGACTCGACGACTCCATGGATTTGGATATCGAGGCAAAGGCCGATGCAGGAGACAAAGACAAGCAGGCTTCCAAAACACCAGCGCCACAGACCAAGAAGCCAAAGCAAGACCCAGAAGAAGCCATGATCCAGACAGATCTGGAGATTCTCGCTAACGAATTGGGTGCTGTCGAAATCTCCGAGGGCGAAGACGGCAAAACAGAAGGCCCGAGCAACAAGGATGGTCGCATGTACCTATTCCAGTTCCCTCCTGTCTTGCCCCCTCTAAAGCCAATTACCCAACCCAGCTCCATCAATAAAGTCAAGCCTGAGCCTGGTGAGGGCGAAGACAATGTCCTGGAATCAACACCAGCCGCCGCTGACACAGAGCCCGTGGATCTTACCAACGACAAGAACACTACAGGATTTAATGTACCCGGCTTTGAAGACCCCGAGCAGAAGGCTGGTTTCATGTCCAGCCTGCTATCAACAGGCGGTATGGTAGGCCAACTAAAAGTACGCAAGTCAGGCCGTGTAGAACTGGACTGGGGTGGCAGTACTATGGAACTGAACCCTGCCACAGGGATGAATTTCTTAACAACGGCCGTCATCATTGAAGAGAATGACGAGAAACCTCGTCCGGGGGTTATTGGTGGAGAGAGTATTGGAATGGGCAAGATTATGGGTCGCTTTGTACTTGCGCCAAAGTGGGATGATGAGGAGGATTGGGAGGTCTCATCCGAGGACCTAAGGATTGAATAAGGACCATCCCACGGCCATGTGCTGATTTATGAGCACCATATCAACCCTAAAGACATGTCACAGATACACTTGAAGACGATGACCGAGCAAGAGTCGCTCAGCGAAGAATAAACAAAGATACCCAAACTACACCATCAAGCCTTTCATGATTATAGAGTGTGTCATGCCTATCAAGCATGTACAGTCTATTAGGCGTTTTCAAGCATGTGAACCATCGGTATCAATGTTGATGATGATGAATGAGTCAGGAAAGTTGAAGAAAGCGTGTAAGAATGCTTGATTATCATAAACACATTAGAGGCTAACAAAACCTGTGAACCTTATTCAATGCGCCATCTATCAGGCCCCTATTGACTCGTAGCCTTTTACTAACCACCTGCTGCCTCTCCTTTTAGAGGCCAAACCCATTGTGGCAAACCTTGTTGATTTTGCTTCCCTGTATGTTCCAGCCCAAGCCTATTCCTAACGCCTGTTGCTCCCTTTCCCGAATGAATACAAGTACAAAATAGTCCCCTGTAAGATGTCGTTGTCGCGACAGAAAAAGAGAGGAATAGCTATCTATCTGGCTCTTCCATCTCCGTTGGGTATCATATCATAATTCCATTCATCTGCCTCTGCCCCTGATATTATCGCGTTCGAGTTCTTGGCTGTATGCCTCGAGGTCGTGGATTTGGTCGAAAGAGCTAGAAGCGGAGCGATCATTCCGACTTTGCCAGGACGATGGGGGCGAGCTATTGCCTTGTATCACCAGGATCTCGCTTTTAACGATGCTCGCTTGACCAGGTGAGATAGGGCCGTCGGCCACGTGTCGAGGAGGTAAGATTTCGATATCGTTTGGGTGTGACAGGGAGTTCGTGTTGTTTTGTGATACCATGTTGGTCAGTGAGACATCGTCAGGGCCAAAGCCTGGCATAATCAGAATTCCGGGCTTGGAACGGTTTGCGTTTGATCTGACAGCGGCAGAGTGGCCTGTGCCATAAGTGTTTTCGGTCGATTCGAAGCCTCTGATCCTCATAGCACGAAGAAGTGGTCGGATGGTAGCTAGACTTGATGCAACAATAGCGACACCCGGTTCTATCAGTGTCCAAACCATGGCATCGGTTCCAGCAACTTGGAAAAGTCAGTTAGGCGAAGACTACATATCCGGGCGCTACTCACATAGAATATCTTCCGTATCAGTAAGATCCGCAAGGAATCGTAGGCGTACAAGGGTCGCGACACTGGCACTTGATGGTATGTGAGACGAGGTTCTGAACAACGAGGAGAGCCAACTCACAATATACCTAGCCCCAAAATTGCAATAACAGTTGCCTTTGCTTGCTTGGTCATCTTGACCGACCACAGCATTGGGATTGGTAGAAGGGCCTATAGAGCGTTCAGTATTGTGCAGCAGCTTAGCAGATGAGACAAGTGTTTCACTTACGTAGAGCCAGTCAGAAACGACTGTCATAACACTTATGGCATAGGCCGCTGAGACGATCTGGTCTGCACTCACACAAGTACCGTCTTTGATCCTGAAGTCCCACTGCATTTCGACTGGTTTGCACTGGAATAAGTTCCAGAAAAAGAGAACTATACTCCAGATGCTGATAATAGCTAGACTGATCCAGATAATCCAGACGTAGACCCGTTTGACACATAAACGGAGCAAGAAGACACCAATGCTGAGTTTTATGAACATCATGTCCAAAATATAGGTCGCTGTTGCCAAAGCCTGCCACTATAATGGAGTAAATATCTGACCAAGACTGGGTGTCGATGGAGAAGAGGATGCCTACCATAAGGGCTTGAACTTTAGCCTCATCGGGTTTGATGGCGTCATTGTGCTTTCCGATTCCCTGCTGGACACCTTCAAGGATGAAGGCACATGATATCGTGAAGATGATCTATCTCTTGGTGAGTGTTGTCCTATGTAATGTAACGAGGAATTTACCTGAGCAACGAGCATAAGCCAGTCATCGAGCTGCAAACTTTTCATCAAGACAGCCCTTGTATAGGTGCGCAGCCCGACAGAGAACCAGCTTAGTGTCAACAGAGTGATCGCTGTTGCGACCAAAACAGACCCGTTCTCTTCATGAAGGTCAATATCTTTATTAGTGGCCATGGCGCTGTAGCGTCACGAACAACTTTTCGAGCTCGAGCATGGCCCAGTCCTCAAAAGCCGTGGGAGAATCAAAAGAAAAAGCTCAAAGTTGAAAGAAATCAAATAAATTCACAAAACAGAATTAATGGGAAGGACGCAAGGGGGGGCTCACTATGAGATATATCTCACAGCTCTGAGTGAATCACACATGCTAGGATTGCACCAACCGAACCCGCCGAGTTTTGACAAATTTCCAGGCCAGGGGTTTCAAACTCCTCTATTGCCGTTTTGGGGGGGGGGGGGGGGGGGTGTCAAATTGAAGTTGATGTATGTAGAGCATGGGTGTGATACGCCGGATGCAAGGTACCAGACCTGCCACTGACCGAGAAGAGAGAGAGGGTGTGAAGCTGATGTCTTCAAAGCACCCTTGCATCTTACCGTCTTGAAGACCATTTTGAGGCATGTTTCTAGCCGAATTCTTCAAGCCACTAGCTAGCGGGAGGCGATGTTGCATCCGCGAGTCCATGGAAATTCTGCAATAGGCCATGGAGGGAACAGTGCATCTGTCAAAGTCCTGTTTGGTCCAGCCTAATTGCAGGCAAGTCTGGTGAGGCTTCGCCAGACCAGGTTGTTTGTCGAGGCGATGGCGTCAATCCGCGCATGATAAGCAGTAACATCATATTGAGCAAGCTTGTACTGGATGACACAGTCAAGCTTTGCATACCAAGAAGCAAACCTTGAGTCACCACGATGGTACGTAGCGCAGATGTTGGAGATGGTTAGGTTTGGGAAGAAAACAAGCGTATTGTTTGAACCAAGTGCCCTGTTTAGCGTTCCGAAGCCAGCGGCAACTATCTTTCCCTAGTTGAACGCCAAACATCGGGGTTGGGAATACTTACAGTTAGGACTTAATAGAGTTTTTGGTAACTTGACCAAATCAAATGCACATCATGAACAGTCCCAAGCAAGGAGGTGAACAGAGACATGCTAGCATGCGCAATCATACGACAAGCAAACAGCTCAGGTTGTGGGGTCTCAAGTCTCCCTGTTAGCCAATTTAGTTGAGGCTCCGAGGGTTAACTTTGATCAAAGATAGTGAGAATAGAAAGATCTTCGGTCTTCTCCACGATAAAAATCAGTCGCTAGACTCTCCCAGGATGCTCTCCCGATAGTGCGAACCCGAAGCTATGGTAGGACGTTCTGATGATCCGCACTTCACTGCGGAATTCCGGTTTTGGTTCAGCCATCGTTTCAGTATCAGCTCGCAGGAAAGTCTAGACTAGTTCTAAATCCCTGTCAAAACCTGACATTTGGGGCAACCAAAGACTGCATCCTTGTCTGCGAAGAATCGGTCATTACAACTCGCAGTAAGCCACCTATGAGGCCTGGCACTGAATACGGCGTCTCTTCTTAATTTCCTCTGGGCTGAGTCCGCTCATAGATGCATTAGTCGCTTTTGAATTGGACTTTTGAGATCACCATTGGGAAGTGGGAAGACGTTGAAGCACAGGGGCCTGGCGTTCACCAGCCCAGTTCGCTTCCAGCATGCCTATCAGCTGTAGCCTGTGAGTCCCTTGTCGATACGTAACTAGCATGAAGTTCATGAATATCAGTAGGCGACACGCGAGGGTTGGCATAGTGGGAGTGAAACAGTGGTGATTCGAGAGCAATTTGCTGGGTGCGTCAAGGCATTTCCGTCCGTGATCCATCTCACAGGCACAGCATGGTCAGTTTCCCAAACCAGACACGTGCAGCCCCTGTCGTGAGAACCCATGCCCCTGTACATCTTCAGTCTTGACGGGTTTTTGGTGTGACCATGCCAGAGCAAAAGGCCAAAAATGCCTGTCGGTCATCAGCTTCGCTAGCGGTTTATCTCCCGATGATTCCGATTTGTGTGTGTGATCCTGGCATGGTAGCTTATTGCGGCTATTCGTCTAATCATCTCAGGGGATTCAGCGATAGAAGATTTATAAATTGATGTAGAACATGAGATGTCTTAAGGTAGATAAAGTCAGTACCTTTAGATGATAAAATTGTCTGATAGGAGGACGGCAAGACGGTTACATCGGAAGGCGTTCATCCGTGGTTCCATGTTACTATGTCTCTTTGAACGTGCTTCTTCCCGTCCCGTTCCGCAAAAAGCAATGCACCTGCCAACTGCAATTGCTAAATTAGAGAAATACTTGCAACATGTTGTGCAGGGTGACCTGAGAGTTCCTTCTGTTTTCGTAAATGTCTAAGTATTACACCTATTAAATATCCAGAATCAGTGAACTTTGCTCTATGCTATTGATATCTAGTTCACATTTATATTCGAGATTCTCTCTACCAAGTCCTTATTCGGATCGTGCCAGAAAGTGACTTGTACGATTCTGCAGATCTTATTGGAACGCCAGATATAAGTGTCCAACCCGATAAGTTGGAATTTTCATCCGATTGGCCGATACCGGGGTTTGAAAGTTCCGACAGCCCAAGACCCCTCATCTTGGTCTAAGGAATGCCGATGTCTAGAACTGGGAACAACACCCGCCCCCAATTTAAGAAGCTTCTGCTATAAGAAACGGCCAAAAGAACTAACGCCTCCGATCTGAGTTTCTCGCATCTAATACCCAATCCTTCACTGACCTCCGCGAACAACCCTGTGATCAACATTTCCTTTCGGGTCATAGCGTCGATAGTCACCCATAAAGCGAAACAAGATGGCCGATATTGCCGAAGACAAATCTCTGGGGCTCACTTATGCGTCTCACCAATACGGGAAACATAACCGTCAGAAACTAGGCGTATGGCGGTTTGCTGATCGTCCGGCCCAAACAACTGGTTATTGGGTGGTGTGAGGGTTTCCCATCGATCTACTATTTCTCCGGTTTCACTAACAGCTTTCAGCTTCATCCATGGAGGTGCCTGGCGTGATCCTCGTAACGATGAGAACGATTTCACCGAGTCTATCAAGCGCATTGTCATCTCGGGTGCAGTCGCGATACTGGATATTGCTGGCTTTGTCAGTATCGACTACCGGCTATCACCTCATCCAGACTTCCCCCAAGAGTCTGCCACTGTAAAACACCCAGATCATTTAGAAGATATCTGGTCAGCTTTGAACTATCTACAAGGCAAGTACGAGCTGTCAAACAACTACATCCTGGTCGGTCACTCTGCCGGTGCAACACTCGCGTTCCAACTTCTCATGAGTGGGGACATTCTCGCCTCTCACCCCAAGGGACCCTTGCCCATTGCCATTGTTGGAGTATCAGGTATATTCGATCTTGTTGGGCTCAACGACAGGCACAACGGCGGGTACGCTGGCTTTATCGAAGCCGCATTTGGTGACGATAAGTCTGCCTGGGAGAAAGCCTCACCAGCTCGGTTTGGATCAAGCTTCAAAGACAACTGGGCAAGTGGGAAATTAGCAATGCTTGCATGGTCTGCTGAGGATACACTTATTGATGAGCCGGAGATTGATAATATGGCATCTCTTCTAACAGAGCAGGGACTCAAAGTGGAAGTTAATAAGCACCTCAGAGGCGAACACGATTTTGTATGGCAAGACGGGAGCCAGATTGCTCGCCTAGTCATCACGACTCTTCATCACTTACACAGGATATGAAAAGGCCTCTGATGCATTACATTCAATTTAAACATTACCATTTACTTGTTGCCTTACTCAAAAGCCCATGCCTCCTTACTCAATCATAAGTACCGAATTGTTGTATCCCTGTACATGCCTAATCTTTTTGCCTCTTTATTTCTTTTTCATCAAAACAAATCCGGTTGACGCAACTCTAGATGAAGCAATCATGAGAGCACCAAACAAAAACACAGTACCACCCCAAATCTGTGCATATACAAAATTGCCATTCGATTTATCCAGGATGGCACCAGCAGTCGGTGGTCCGGCCAAACTGGCAAATGCAGAAATCGTCTGAACCATACCGAAGCGAGTACCCATCTTGCGGGGATCTTTATTACTTGGTCAGTCATATACAAGAGGACAACAAGGCAAAAGTCGGAGGGTCTCTTACCTTTGGTCAAGCTCGCATTAGCACCAACGAATGTTCCCTGACACGCGCCGTTCACGAACCCAAAGAAGACGCAGAAAGCGTACATGCCGGCGACGGACTTGACGCCAATCCAGCAGTATACCATGACGCTGAGTGCAGTCATCCCAATAAGGAATGCGTTTATCGGTCCCAGGATATTGTCAGCCAGGTAACCCATTATAGGCCGTGCAGGAATACTCATTGCGTTCACAATCAGTAGCAAGCTGACAGCTTCAACTGCTGTAAACCCAATTACGTTGCGAGCATAAACATTGATCTGTTTACTGTTAGCGACAAAATCGCAGTACGGCTGGTCTTAAAAGGAGTCACTTACATAAAAGAAACCAAAGTATAATGCATAAAAGTTCAGAAACGCGCCCAGCACGAACAATAAATAGGGGAGTTCCCTGAAGGCTTCCCATTCTATCAGGGGCCCTGATTTTCTCGGAGCGAGGTACGGCTTTAGTATGAGATTTGCGGCAACTATCAAGACGAGAGCGACAAAACCAGCACAGCGGACAGCCCATGGGAAACCGATTTGTGGGATGAGATATTGGAGAGTGGCAGGGAAAATGATGGAACCCAGCCCAGTGCCCGTAGCAGCCAACGCCAGAGCAAATGCCTTCTTGGCTTTGAAATAAGAACCAACAACAGTCACAGCAGGCATGAATAGTAAGGCTAAGCCTATACCTGTGCAGACACCCTGAGACAAGAATATTTGCCAGTACTCTTTACACAGACTGGTCATGAAGGTTCCCAAGATAGCCAGGAAGCTTCCGAAGGCGACAGTCTCTCTGGTATATCCAGCATCGGCAAGACGGCCGGCTGGGCCACAGAACGCGAACGTCAGGAAAGTCTGACAGGAACCGATCCACGAGATTTGTGACGAAGGCAATCCAAGCGATTCTTCATAGTGAAGCTGGTATACACCAAAGGAGGCGGGGTAACCCCATGCCAAGCAATTGATGAAGACACCAGCAAGAACTTGGGACCAGGCTGTGAAGCCTCCATCTGGTGGGTCGAAGCTTTCAGGATCAAAGACTGGAGGAGGGGCGTTTGTGTTTGAAATAGTGTGATGGAGGTTCTGAGGGTCCTCGGGATTGCCTTCAGAAGGACATGGTGACGATTGCCTCCGAGTTGGCGTCTTCTCTACATCTTTGCCAAACATTGTTGATACGATAAAGTGTGTGATGTTAAGGTGTGTTCCATTGATATGCTAGAACATGGACTGGCCAGCAAGTAGTAGAATTTGAGGTTGCTGGGCATAGTTTCAGGGCTACTCAACTGGGATGGCTGACAACTATATACGTCCTGGTCTCTGCCCCATCCCGATCAGAGTCGATTCCTTAATAATTGAGTCAAAGATTTTTCTCGAAGGGCGCAATCCCATGGTCGCTTGCCGATATCGCGCCCCACAAACCCCAGATCGGGTTACTATAGTCGTTGCTCTCAATTTCAGTCAACATCATTTGCTGGCCTATGGTGAATCATGGGGTTACACTTCTGAGTGCCAACCGCGCCCTTCAATTACATTGGTAGCCGGGTCAAACAGAGCCGGATTTACGGGTAGCACGACACAGGTATACTGTCCATCACGAGGCCATAATGTTGATGTCGGCTTGCAAGAAATCGGCCTCCACGAAAAGCATTATAAACTTAAATAAAATCAAGAATCGAGTTGGAAATTAAGTATCTAAGTAAAATTCTCCCAAATGAATAATAATTTATCAGTATCAGCTAATGGTCCATTTAGAAGTCCCACCATATTTGAACAAAAGACGCGAAAAGTATTGCCGTTACTTCATGTTCAGGGTAACCTCAGCCGGTCGCCCCACTAACCGCCGACGAACCGATCCCCATCGACCCCCGCTCCGATGGCCGGCATTGTTTATTTCCGGAGTCGGAAGTCCGTTGGTCTGACGCGTGGGGCCAATAAAACGTCTCCGAAGAAGTCACGGGTGGTCGCGGCCGGAGCCGGCGCCAGGGGTCAGGATAAACAACGATAATCAATGGTCAAGATTCTTGTGCGACCGCTGAAGAGTTTGCGCCGCTCATGAAATAAGTTGTTGCTGTTGTTCTGGAGGAATGTTTGAAACATCATGATAGCATAAACTTAGACATTGACTTTGTGATAATCGCAATTAACTTACGTTTTGAAACGGCACAGCCCGCATCTCAAATTTTAAGCATATATACTCGAGTTTAACGCACAATTGACCAACTCGGAGGTTGATTATTTTATTCTGTCAACCAACGTCCATGCCCTAGTCAGTCAAAACAGAAACCAAAAAACACGAGAAGAAATTACCCCGCGCTCGTGATGGAGGGGTAAAAACAACAATGGCGGTAAAGAAAAATATGATGTAAGACTGTCACGTGATGCAAGATCCTGTCCAACGTCCAATCGGCTTATAGATCGTCTCCGCATCGGCAAAAGGTGGAGCGGGAACGGCACGCTAGTTCAGGTTGTGATGGTGGGGGGGAGCGGATTTGCGGTAGGGGTGTAGGTTAGACCACAACATCTCTGCACAGAATATTGTGATATATTGAGTCGGAATATATATGATGGAAAAAAAAGGTCGAGGTGGAGGTGTAGTTTCGTGAGGCGTGATGCGGAAGTCTCACTCTAAACGTTGCAATTGACCGTTTCGGGGCGTTTCGGCAAACGATGCCGAAGTTCCGGGCTTGCGCTGTTGCGAAATGGCCTCAAAACATAAGCCTTGGTCAATATCAGCAATCACTGTTTAAATGTGCCCCAAAACATTGGTAAAGCGGTCGCGCAATGCCAGAATCCATGCCTTATCATTTTGAAGACGTTATATGAGCAGCGCATTACGGTAGCTCGTGTCGCACACTTTCACATTCACGCGCACTGATGAACCTAATTCATCTCAGGCATGTTGTATGAGGTTAGTTGCGTACAACAAGATATAGAAAAGTCGCTAGAAAACAGAATAAGACATCGGAAACATTTGGCCTTTTGCCACATTAACCCGTTCCTTTGCGCGGCCGGTGTGGCATCCAGACAGCATCCCTTTTTAGTCATGCATCTCGATCAGAATGCGCCTCACGTACGCACACGATAAACCTTCCATACACCGTTCCTGTCCTTCCTTCTAAACCTTGGGAGATTTTCCAAGCACCACGCCCCTTGTTCCCCACCGTATCGCACCTTTTTTGAGTGGTTTGCTTTATGGAGCTGCCGCCCACAAGTCCATCGCGATTCAGAGGCGGCTGACAGTCAACCTCGTTGAGCCTGGAGGCAACAAAAGCAATGTTGAATCGGAGGAGAAAGAAATTTTTTGTTTTGAAAAAGACACTCGACAACTCCTACATCTTGCCTCCAAACGCCGTATAAGGAGTGTAATGGCCAAACGGCCGTCGTTATTACATCCTCCTGAGTATCATCATGAGTGCTGCCCTCTCGCCTGCAAGCCAGAAGAACCAGGGAAAACATAAAAAGAAAACACTTGAGTGCATGGGCCATTTGTTGGTAAACCTGTTGGGACCCATTGGGAGATTTGTACAAGTCATTCATGCCACATCGACAAAGATGACAAGTAAGCCGACAACAACGCTAGTGAAACTGCTGTATCAAAGCTCAAAGACCAGTATATACGACAATATTGAAAACCTTCAGGCGGTGTGGCTGAAGCCAGGCGCTTATCGCTTGCGCTTCTTGGACTTATCCAATGTCATGGCAGCCGCCGCGATGGGCGCAGCGGGTAATAGCGCAGGTTGGACAACGGCGGTGACCTCATCCTTCTTGATGGGCACTCCCATGTGACGACCGTATCGACCCTTTCGGCCGTTGCCCTCATCCTCACTAATGCACTGGTCTGCCGACAGGCCAGCATCACGACAGCGTCCGCAAGGCCTTTGGCGATCACAGCCCTTCTTGCTCTTTCTGCAGCGTTGGCAGCGAGGTTTGGTAGAAAGATCAGGCTGGTCATCCTCACCAGGGGCAAGGGGAGTCTGTCCGGTAGACGCAACTGATTGCTTTCGCGAAGGGGGCATAGAAGCTGGGGACATTGGGCCACTTGGGACAGGGGGCAGCTTCTTTCCCTTAGCGCCATTAGAGGGACGGGCAGTCTTGGAGGACTTGGCCGATGGTGCTTTAGAAACAGAGGCAGATGCCTTAGGTTTAGTAGAGGCTTTCGGAGTCTTGCCAGGCTTGCTCTTGCCGGTGGAGAGTAGAGACTCGTCAGCGCCATCCTCATAGTCGGCATCGTCTCCACTAACTTCGGCACTTTCAGGGGGTGGCATGAAGTGTGACTCGGTAGTCTGATAGACGTTGCCAACAGTGCCGGAAATATCTAGCTTCTGGCGTCGCGCAGGAGGCAATTCGGCCTCACTCTCGCTTTCGCCATCACTAGTAGCGCCAGTAGAGGAAGCAGCATCAGCCCTGCCACTAAATGTATCATCGAGAGTAGAAGCAGAAGTTCGGCCGTGGGAGACGTTGGACATGTCACCAAGTCGCATCCAATGGCACAAAAGGTGCTGTATTTCTCAAGCCCGTCACCCGTCACAGGGTTGCGGGGCAACGTATTTACGAACTTTTTCCACCGACCAGAATTCTATCCGCCACTGTTTCGGTTGCGGCGATCGGGTCCCGGGGTTGAGTAGAGATTGGGATGCGTGATGCCATGAGAATATCCTTGGGGCGACTGCATAGGGCGAGGGTTTGTGAAGGGATTTTGATGAGGCTGCACGAATGGCATTGCGGGGCGATGAGGCTCAGCTCGGCGAGCAGGAGATACTGAAGGATTCGATGTCGCCGCAGGCATCTGGGGCGGTGCGAACAATGGAAGTTCCTGTAGCCCGACGTTGTCAGTCTCTCTGAGCCCGCCTTATCAAAATGGCGGTCTCCACTTACCGAGCTTTCGAACTTGGCCCTCTTACGACGGCCACCTTCAACGATGTTCTCGACACTGATATCAGTAGTAGGTAGTTGGTCCTTGTTCTTTCCAGATGTCGAGTCATGCTCATCATTGCTGCTATAGCCATTTATACTGTCGCTGTATAGTTCGGTATGACTCCGAGAGGCAGAAGCTCGGGTCTTGGATGAGCGAGAACGACCCTTCTTCCCATTTGTGCTGGCAGAAGCACTTCTTCGGCCACGAGCAGTGTTGGGGGAAGGGCTTCGTCTCCGCGATGTCCGAGAGCTGGGTCTGGACAACTCTTGGGGAAAGCGCTGAGCCTGAGTGGCAGCATAGCCATTGTCGCTGTAGTAAGGGTGGGTGCCAACTGATGAGTTATGGTAAGGATGGGGTGAATACGTAGTTACATTCGCCGGAGGCTCCTCTATAACCCTGACGTATACTACCATATTGTTTCGAAAGTTCTCGTACCGGGCAATAAGAGTGTTCCCAAGATCATCTTCGAAACTGACTCCCTTTGACCCGGTCGGACCCGAGTACAGACCATAAAAGTTCTTTACGGTAGTGACAATGGAGTCCGTTGTGTCGTGGGGGTATATTTGCACTCGCATTGGCAAGCGCGCACGGCAATGGGGGGATTCGAGAAACAATAGCTCAAATGCGACGTTCTTGGGTGTTGATGTCTGTTGGGGTGAGACACTGCCGCCATTTGAGGACGCTCCAGAAGGAACGATAGCAGTGTTGAGAGGCGACATTGAGGCCATTGTGAGGCTAAGAGGGTGTTTATTGTGTCGGTGGAGATGGACGTTGTAGAATTGAAGGGTGTAGTTGGGTTGATGGGTTTCAAAGTGGTGTTTGCGGGCTTTGCCTGGGATAGACTGGGCCCGGCCCTGTTCACGACAAGATCGCTCAACAGTACGCTCAATACTATATGCGACGGTCAAGGACCAGAAAAGCAGACAAGACAAGATATGTAAAAAGTGATGTCAAAATGTAGATGAAGAATCAAGGGATAATCAACATCCACGCCGTAGGCGGTAAGCGCCGAGTCTTGTGTGTGTCTGTGTGGTCTCAGGGCTTTGGACTTGCGGTGCGTATGACGACGATGAACGGTGGAGGGTTTTCGTTAGAACGACAGCGACGGTAAAAAGATCGATATGCTGTTTGTTTCGAAGCCTGTTAGCAACTGAGAAACGGCTGGATGGTCTGATGAACCGCCGAGTAGATGATGAAGAGGACCCCTCGAGTAGAGGATGGGTAGGTTGAGGGTCGGGGCAGTCTGGCGCTTCTTGGGACGGGGACAACGGATGAAGCAGAGAGGACATGAAGCTTGGGGACTCAGGATGGAAGAGGGGAGAATCGGGGCCTCGAGATTGGGTCTCGATGGGGATCGCGCATAATAACACAGGCGATGGGACTTACCAGAGAGGTCTTGATCCGTGTTGGGATGGTTGTGGCGGCGTTGAAGAGTCGGCAAGAGGATGTGCATGAGGAAAAGAGGAGCTAGACCAGACGAGAGAAGAGAGGTTGTTGAATTTGAACAGAGCTGGGCTCACTAACACGAGAACATTCCGTTTAGGGGGGTTAAGCGTTAACAACTCCTAAAGGAGGCCTGGAAATTAGGCCAGCAGACCGCTAAAGACGGCCCGGGGCAGCGTGGGACAACCTGTAATTACAGCGTCTGGGCCAGAAGTTAGGGATATGGGGACATGGCTTATGCTGAAATTGAGCCAGGGCTGGTTGAATGGCTTGCCCTGAGGGGAGGGGACTCATTGCCCAGGACCCATCCATTGTGGTTCCTCGCCGATGAACCCGAGCGTCTATTCAAGGAACTGCCATGACGTGCCTCTAATCTCGGTATTATTGTGGCAGATACCGTGAAAAGGTAACCCGATGCTTAGAATAGGCACCGTAGATTTGCTTTTGGTTTCTACGTTGTGACTGACTTCAGGGGAAAAGAGGGCGCATTCTCGACTCCTCCCGCGCGAACGAACCTAGAAAAGCGGATGCGGCGGTGCAGATGCGCAGCGCAAATCGATCAGTATCTTTTTGCGCGCACGCCGCATACACTACAGTTTCGATTCGTTGAGCATTCTCGAGTCGCTTGATGAAATTATTACAATATAAACTCTCCATCTGAATCTCATCTGCGACTCCTCACAGGCTCTGAAACCTGTGCGGGCCAGTTATCAGAATAGGTTGCAAGGACCTGGGCAGCCATATGTCGATCCCCAGCAGCAAAGCAAGGCGCATACTCGGTTCTTTATACGGGGATGATGAGCCTTCGCGACGGCCATATCTTGTTTAGACTCGTCGCAAGTCACAAATCTGGGCCATAAGGTTCAGGAACAGGCCGGTGAGAAAAGCAAAAGTAATGCGCCAGTCTAAATTCCAGTTACTAAAGCTGTGTAAAACCCGTCGCTTTCAGTTGAATATTGGCTCCATATCGCCGGGCACCATGACGGACTGACAGTGCATGCATGGGTTGCCCATTTCAGCGGATCCTGGGAACCTTGGATTGCTGGCTTCCTTTCCCTCCCGAACCTCTCACTCGAGCGCTGGCTATTGCTACGGAGTATGGTCTCATCGGCCACTCACGATCCATCGACTGCTAGCTACATATCCATCGCTCCAAGAAGCGACCCAAGTTAGGCTAGACACTGGTCGTTGGCGACCAACAAACTGTGACCGTACTCCCAATGGAAAAGAATCCTCAAGCCCAGCCCCTCTTGATCCAGTGTCTCTGGCACTTGTCGGTGGCCTCGTGTGAGTCTGTGACTGTTGACGACCCTCACCTCCAATCCAAATGTGGTGTGGTTAGTCTAAGAAGAGGAGACAACGAACAACAACCACTGCAGTGGTTCCCGCTAGCTTCTGCTTATAATGTACATAGTCCATACCGTAGAATATGCTCAGCGACATCGCTTGTTGAGCTGCGATCGCGCGCACACACGCACACTTTACCTGCGAATTCCTCCTCCGCGCTCCAATGGGAGCGTGCGAAGCTTGTCCAGGGGTCAATGCGACCTCAATCAGGGCTTGTTACAGATGTTAAACTCTGGCGCAAAGTTGTCGGTCATGATCCAATTGATCTCTCTGGATATAGGGCTTGCAATGAAGACTCCATGGCCTGAAGATTCAGTCATGGCTTCGGAAATAGTAGAAGGGATGCTGAGAAGAACTTTCTTGAGGTCGACACACTGAGAAAGCGGAGAGCTCTCGATTCAACGGCTCAGAGATGTCTGAGTTGGTGGTTGCAACAGATCATCAACAGCCAATCGCACTGATTGTCATGGTCGACCGAGCTGGGGACCTGTCTAGGCTGATCATGTGTCGAAATAAGCTTGGCACACGGTAAGCATCACGAACGGTCTGTGTTAACGAGGAATTTTTGAGACCTTGGAAGGGGATAATGCGCCATCTTTGGATATGTCAAGTCCTTCACTGTATGGATAAGTTTTGAAGAATACTATTGAGGTGTCGCTGTGCCTTGAAGATGCAACATGAGAGACACCCCTTTGTGGCGATATTGATTATGACACCTTGATGTTCCAGTTTTTTTTTTGTGCTACTATCTAACACTTACCCGCCAAGATCCTTATGATATGGATAGCAAAGTAGTTGATGCGCTTCAATTCCCCATAACTAAGAAACAACGCCATACAGTGCCGTTTGATGCGCAAATCAGCGACTAAGGAGTGAAGTTGCGCCAGTTCATTCTCGACTTGCGCTTCCATGATGGCCATTGACCACTCCGAGGGATGATGCGCTTAGCTTGCGAATGATTCCGAGACAAAAGAAATCCAAGCGTTAAGAGCCCAGCCAGCCGCTGGGTGCCAGGCGCATACCTACAAAGTTCCAAAGCGCTCGAAATAGAAGCAAAATAGTCATTCCCGTTGAACGGAGATGATGCTGAAGAATGGGAATGCGCCTGTTCAGAACCTCAGTCAACTGCGTTGGCATTACATTCATTCTCGTGCCCCACCAACAGGAACAGCCAATTGTCCGTGTCATGATAACCCTCGTTCGGCGCCTGGGCCTGGTCGATCAAGTTCCCTTCTCTGGGGTTTCATCTTGAACCGTTCAGGCAGCGGTCGCAGCGATTAGCTCGCGGCGTACGAGGGACGAGGAAGATGGTGGAATGGCATCTTGGATTGGGCCTTGGCCACACGTTCGGCTTGTTTTGTTTCAGCATGAGGCCAGAGCACGCGTGAACGTGAATGTGAGTGAACGTGGAGGTAGCTGTGGATGTGGATGATGGTGCCATGGATCCGTTGTGATGGCGGCACCCCAATTGGTCTCTTTTCTGGTCCGACAGAGACTCAATCCGACCTCAGTATGTCGTTTATGCTCCTCTTCTCAGTACGTGTAATCTGTTCGGCCGGATATCAGACTTCGTGGACCCTTAGAATGGCCACAGTCCAAAAGGCATACCATCATATCAGACCATGCATATCGAGGGCCCTCAAGGACCCGTGACTGACTAGTCCATAACATGCATATCCTGGACAAGCCAAGCAGACCCTTGCCACATGTTGCGATCCAGAGATGCGCAATGCGCTGCATGATATCTTTTCGCATTGCCTTTTGTATAGTAAATTTATAACCTGAGCTTCTAACCACCCTGATGAAAATGTCGCAGTAAATGCGCCGTCCCAAACTCAAGCGCACATCCCATATCTCATCTCTGTGTCGCACAGCGTTACACTGAGAGCAAAGCATGCGATGCGCCCATCGTCCATCAAGCATGACGCTTGCGCGCACGCTGTCACCGCCCCGCCCTGGATTATCCACGTTTGGATGCGCTGGCGCAAAATTTAGGTGATCGTGGTCAACAACAAAAAAACAAACAGATGCGACAAGGAAAGGCTCCATCGACCGAATCAGCGTTCGTCGCAGCCCAGCCCAGCCCAGCCTGGAGTTATGAGACGAGCCTGGGCCGTGGTCACCTCATCTCCAGATGTCTCTCGGATTTGTCTTCCATGAGACTCCAAGGCTCCGCCATCAGCGTCTAGGCTGGGACTATCTGTGACAAGCGAGATAGATAATAACTTCGATATCAAGGTGACAGGGCCTATCAGATTTGCTCTCTGCGATCTGGTCCATCAGCAGCATGTCCAGGCGCCGCGCACAAAAGATACGGTGTGTGTATCTGTCACCTACAACCCTTGTTCGTCTGCCTGTGCTGTCTATTTTGCCTGTCAAGAATTGTGACGAGATTCGGCATTTATCCTTACATTTGTACATGCTTTGCTCTAGCAGAAACTTATCTGCATTTAGATCGAACTGCGCCTAATATGCTATATTGCCTCACAGGTTCACTTCTTATCACCACCCACCCAACTCGTTTCTCTGGCATGTGGCGTCGCTAGATTCCCATTGCGTACTTCGGACCTTTGCTTTTGTTTCTAATATCCATGTGCCCAACGAATTAGGCGCTATTTGCACCCGTTGAGTCCCGTTCGAATTCCGTCGCACAAAGTGGCACAGTCTGATGCCAAAAAGGTTGCGCAGAGTCATGATGCGACTGTGTCGCGACTAGGTAGCTTGGAGCTCAGAATATAGAAGTAAATTGAATATAGCAGTAGGAGAGGGAATAAGGGAAATTCATTTAGTTACATTGTGATCGGGACGGTATTTGGACCAACAATCGCCACTGTACTGCTATAGGGTTATTTGCGACTGAGGTCGCAATCTCATGAGCTATCACACCTGTATGAGTCCAGCCGTTTTGTGTTTCGTCGCTCTTGAGGTACCTTGAAATTACCAAGGTCATCTGTATTGGAATTGTATGCCAATTACATCTTACAGGTTGGCGACCTAGGTATGGTTACTCATTGCGTTCAACCAATTCGACGAATCCAAACGTTCGCTCAAGACTACGTATTCTTAGTCCAGAGACCCTACCAACCCCAGAAGATCCTTGCTAACTGACACTGATGATGTTACAATATCGCATCGTTCGAAATGCGACAAATGGTGGCGTAGAGTTGGTCTTAGTGCAGCTTGCGTGGCGGGCTGTCTTGCTTAACCATAATGGAGGCATCGCATGACAGTAAAACAAGCGCAGATATTGGCGTGATTCTAATTATTATCTGCCATAGGATTCCATCGCTGGTCCAGAGGGATAACCATATAGTATATTTGACCTTTTGATATTACGAGACGTTTGTATTCGTTGTTGTTGATGAACTCGACTGTGATGATTGGGCGCAATTCTTGATGCTTTTTATCTGCACACAAAGTTGCGCATATCGGCGGGGAGGGATAACTTGGCGACGGCGCGAATCGATGAATTGTCTCGGCGGTCTCGGAAAGGAAAGGAGAGGACATGATCCTCCCTGATTCAATTCGCGACAGGTCTCGACAGATTTTTTATTCTTGGAGTACTATGAAATTTTTAGAGATGCCGTTGAGTTACGTGTGATTCAAGTCACGTGAAACCGTACCCGTTTGGCGCGTTCAGATACCTTGATGAGACGCGGTAAAGATTATCGAGAAATTATAATCAAAATTGGAAAATTGTGCAACATACTGGAGAGTTCGCTACATAAATTAGAATGGTTTGTATGTTAAACATCCAGACACATATTATGTAGCTATCATTTCTCTTCTAAGTGTCTCAGACACCACATAAACGACGTCAACGTCTTAAAGTGCTTTTCAAGTGAGACGCGACGGAAGTCGAGATAAGCTCGATAAGGCTGTGCTATTCCAGAACCAGTATAGCGTCTCTAAAAGCGCCATCGCCGTGACGACAGGTTGGAAACGAGCCAGGACCCGTTAGCGGCCCGTGCGCCATCCCTCACCAAGCTTAGTGAGCTTCTTCTCCTTGAACTAAAGGGCCAAAAATAACGTCGTACCTGAGAGTTAACAGCATAAACAAACAAACAAAATCTCATCTCAAGCAATAAGTGGGTACAGCTGGGGCCAGCGCTCCAATCAATTCACAGCTTCTGCTAGCACTGGCAAGGCATGAGGCTTCCACAACCATTTACGTTGTCCCGTCGCCCGTTGCACAGTTACGAACAGGATGTGGATGGATGTGCATGCTCTCCTCAGACCCAGCTCTTCGGAGGTACCTTTATTATTCCATCATCGCCGCATTCTCATCTGTCTTTGTTTTGTACCCTTTCATTCCCATTTTCCCTCCAACGCCCCGAGCATTTAGAGCTTCTAGTGCTGCCATCATCACCGCTGGTCTCAACGAGCATCAGCTCAGTTCTACCAGGGCTAATATCCCGTCCAATGCCCCCCTGCGCGCCCGGGCCCCTAATCTCACGAACACCCACCAGTCCAAAGCTATTGCCTGCTGCTGCTGCTTTTGTTCCTACTGAGAAATAAAAACAACAACAACCAAACACGCCTTGTTCACCAAGCTTCCCTCCCCGGCTTCCTCATCGTTCAATGTCCGACGCAGCCTGAGATAGCATCCTAAACATACTGCGCGCAGTAGTCGATACCGAGAATTCAAGGGAAGAGTCAACACGGCCTAGCACTGCACGCCACCGTCGCCTGCCAACTCCCATCGCAACTGTAATTGCAGCATCTTAGATGATAAATCAACGCGCCGACTTCAAACACCAAAACATCCTTTCAGCATCCGTACGCGATCTTCACCACCAGCATCCTATTAATCGCGTTTTTACCACATCAAACAACCTTTTTCATCCACGCAATCCTCAATTTTGAACGTCACTATGGACGCCAGGGTATGTTATCATACACTATCTCCCTGATTAGTTACCGTTGCCGTGACTTGACAGCCACCTCTCCCTTGCATCACGATGCATACCAGTACCCGTTACAGAATTGTAAGCTAATATCATATTCCTCAGCCTTTTCGACCGCGTGGCGCAGAAAACGCAACCCATCTTGAACAATCAAACAAGTCTTCAGGAAATCTGGCAATGGCCAACACAAACACAGCAGCTGGTTTCCGTGGCCCAGCGAAGCGAGCCGCCTTCGGTGATATGACCAATGTTAGCAAACAGGCTGTATACACTCGCGATGAAGGCAAATCGATGAAGATTTACGCATCGAAAGGCGTGAACAACAACCACGGCGGCGCGCCTCTAAACAAGGAGAACACTGTCTATAACAAAGATTCTTTCTCTCGTCCCGCGCAAAGGCTACCCAACATCTCGTCGACACGAACCGTCCTAGAAAATAAGTCATCTGACGCGAATAAGAAGACATCGCGTAACAACGTTCAAGAAACGTACGTCAGGAAAGATACTCACAATGCCACCAAGGCTCCTGCTCTGTCAACTCAGAATGCCCCTGCTCTTCAGCCACGCCACTATAAGAGCCAACCTCAGCTCAAACCTCAGCAACAACAAGCTAGTCTGCGTCGCACCCAAAGCAAGCAGCTGGAAAAGATAGTGCCAAAAGCGGATGTTGAGCTCGGCTCTAAATCCTCTAACCCTGCTGTAATGTCGCTGCAGGAGGCTGATTATCCCTACGACCAAGGCGCCTACCTCGATTCTATGTATCTTCCCATCGAGACTGGTGTCGACCTGGATATGCTTCAGAAGGAGGAATATCCCGAGTCACACATCAAGCTGCCTGAGATATGCGAGGAAGAACCCATTGTTCCCATCCCTTATGACCCCTCTGTCCCTGCCATGTCAGAACCTGAAGAGTGCTGGGAGGAAGCTGATGACGAGGACTTTGATGACCAAGACCAAGCATACACAACAGCGCACTCAGTTCGCTCACGGGATATGACTGCTGGAGGTGCTACAGAAATTGTTCCACTGCCTCGTATGACAGCTCGCGTTCAACGCGAACTTGAGGATGCACGTGAAGAGGTGGAGCGCACTCGCACACAAGACGAGGTTGAAGAAGAGCTTTGGGATGTCAGCATGGTTGCCGAATATGGTGACGAGATTTTCGAGTATATGCGCGAGCTTGAGGTAAAGAGTTATTTTTGTCTTGCTCTGATCCCCATACTAACAATGTTTTGCAGATCAAAATGCTTCCTAACGCACACTACATGGATAACCAAACCGAGATTCAGTGGTCAATGCGATCAGTCCTAATGGACTGGCTTGTACAGGTTCACAACCGATTTGGTCTCTTGCCTGAGACGCTTTTCCTGACAGTTAACTACATCGACCGTTTCCTTTCCCAAAAGATCGTCTCAATTGGCAAGCTCCAACTTGTCGGTGCCACCGCAATCTTGGTAGCCTCCAAGTACGAAGAGATTAACTGTCCTTCTTTGGGTGAGATCGTTTACATGGTTGACAATGGTTACACTGCCGACGAGGTCCTGAAGGCCGAGCGTTTCATGCTTAGTATGCTGAGCTTCGAGCTGGGTTGGCCGGGGCCCATGAGCTTCTTGCGACGTGTTAGCAAAGCTGATGACTATGATCTTGAGACCCGAACTCTGGCCAAGTACTTCCTGGAATTGACCATCATGGACGAGCGTTTCGTGGCATCCCCCCCTAGCTTCCTGGCTGCGGGTGCACATTGTCTTTCTCGACTCATTCTCAAGAAGGGTGACTGGGTAAGTTAGAGTTACGACTATGCTTACAGATTACACAGGCTAACTTGCAATGCAGACTAAGCAACATGTCTTCTACTCGGGCTATACCTGGAGTCAGTTGAAGAACTTGGTGACGATGATGATTGAATGCTGTGATCGTCCGGACCAACACCATGCCGCCGTCTTTGAAAAGTATACGGACCGCCGGTATAAGGGAGCGTCTTTGTTAGTGCAAGAAGCTCTCGATACTGGCTTCACTCTTCCTCACCAGCTATCTCCCGTTCGCCGAGAGCTTCAAGGATATCGCGAAGGCAGTGCCGAGTTGTCCATTGCGCAGCCCCAACTCATTCCCATTGAAGGATAAGAAGCCATCATGACCCGGTTGGCACATGCTTGTGGCGGGTCCTTTCTGGTACATGGCGCCCGCCAACTTCTCGCCATTTCTTCTCTTCTCCAGCCTGGCGCCGAGCATTGCGACCTGCCACACCGGCGATTGAGGTGTTTTGACTGTTGTTGTCGTTGCGTCGGTACTTGACCGGACCGGGGTATCTTTACTACTTCATCCGGACCGGAATAGCGGGTGCGGCCAGCTCCGGACAAGCCCTAATTACCTACCCCAGACTTTGTCTCGACACAGGTTACGGCTATTTTCGCTCTTGGCCGGGCTTTTTTTCTTGCCCTAATCTCGTTCTTAAAGACGGTGGTTCTTTTTGACATGAACTCTTTACTAATACCCGGCCGGGGCTGGGCACAACATAACAATTTAATATGAGCGGCGACACTCCCCACATGCTACCCCCCTGGACTCCTCTTCTCCATCATTCGCCTTGCCTCAACCCCAGACTCTCGAGCTTGTAAGGAGAGGAAAGCAGTGGAGCGAAAGGTACAAATACTGTATAACGACTCTGGATGACTGTTACGAATATCACGATTGTGCGACTGCGATTATATCATCTTTTATTGCCTATTTGGCTGGTTTAATACATTTTCGGAATTCGGCGTTGCGGGAACGGTCTCTTCCACCACCAACTTACATACGTGCGACTGCATATATGGAATTGTAAGTGGGATATGGACTAGGGACGAAGGCGTATGGAGGATTCTTCAGGGACCGTTGGGGGAGGCTGGCCTTTTGAGTGGTGGAGGGCTCGCGACCTCAAGCAGAATGGAGTCGACCATAGACCAGAGCAAGTGGGATGGAGATACAATCAGCCATGATCACCACTGCCACCATCGCCAGTAACCCCATAGGCCCCCAGTTTGCATTTACAGTAGCATATAGATTAGTAGAGGCTCTGGACGCGTGTATGGTATCTAATCCTCAATTCTCTTGCTTCAATATTGTCACCTGATGTTCCTTGTGCCATTTAGTATATCAGACCAGTGGGCGCTTTGTATATGCTGCTTCAGTCCGGGACTGGGGCATGTCTTTATCATGTTAAGGGGTTCTTCAACAGAGATGCATACTTTCATATCTAGTATTTTGCAAGGCGGGTTCTATCTCCTGTAATGTATGGCTTTCACTTGCTGGTTGTCTTGTATAAATACCGAGATAGAAAAACGTTGTGTTTTACACTTGCCGTGCAATGCATCTTGCAGGTCGTTTAAATCAGACAAGATATGTTCATATCACACGACTTGCCATCCACACAAGTTATATCATGTTGGGAGATCTATGTATACAGGACTAAAGAACAAGATCACGAAACCTGTCGCTAACTTTAATCATATCGAGGGGAATATATTAAGGGCGAGCTTACCCCGACCCTAGCTTAAAAACCCCGACATTTCCCCACGGAGGATTCTCCTTGCCTGATGGGTACGAGCGCCCACTAACAAGACCAGAACAAGGGATGGACATTGGACTAGTCGTGGCAGAGCCCAGGGGAAAGTTGCTCTGTGCTGACCGGGAATTTCCGGCATTTCGGTCTCTCGCAATACCATAGAGTCGAAAGAAGTAGACTCAAGTACCTACCTATTTATGCGAACTCCCCGCTGACCCACGGATACCTAAGTCAAGGTTCTTGAAAGTGACAGCAAGTGTTCTGATAGGCGCGCGAGCAAGTTAGCCTCACAGGTGATGGCAAACTGGCAATCGGGCCTGCAAGGTAACATGTCTTGATGGAGAAACTGAGGGTTAACAATATAGAAGATAAATCATGGTGAAAATGGCTTCTTTTGGAGTTTCACCTTGGCCAAATTTGGTCAAAGAATAGCATTGAGCTGTGCTCGTGACCTAGGCATGCTTTGATGAAAGATTCCACTTGAAATGACCAGGTCCCAAGGCTGCACTAGAGAGACCATCGGCACCATGTGACGTCTAAGAAATTGAGGGAGGGTTTCTGCCATTCTGGAAACATGGATACTGTCCGCTGTCGCAAGCGCGGGCAAACCCTCCGCGACTCCGAGTCTGGGGCACAGGATATTGTGTTTTAGGCGAGAACAGGTGAGCAACAATTTACATTCGGAGCCTTTATTAATAACTATCAGGGGATCATCGTTAATGACTCCGTGCCGAAGAATCTGCATTACCTGCAGCATGATAGATTGCGCTACGGTCCAGCGGAACCGCGACGGCACATATGATTTTTCAACATTTCTCATGAAAGACCAGGGACTCGCTCCTCCCACGTCAGAGAAGGCTGCGAGACCCGGGAGGGTAAAGGAGGAAACTCAAGTCATTCCGGGCAACGAAGTATGACCTCAAGATCCAAACCCGGTCACTGGTTCAAAATCAGAAATGATTGCCTTGCCGTCCATACACTTCGTCAATATATCCACAGCATGAGAACGTCTTATGCTTAGGATCGTTAATAAAAACACGAAATAGCTTGGACTGTGCTGAATCAAGCAGTTGGCGCTGCTCCGAACTCCGGTTAGGCGGGTCAGTCCTGGGGTCCATCTCCACAACGATATGCCACCCCGGGATCGGGGGAGGGAGCTTTCCCGGTGTTACGGAAGAGAAACGGCATTCTGCTGGGAAGAGCATATTCAATTGGTTTCCTTTGCACGCGTTTCATATCAGGTGTCTATTCTCATAATTGTTGATAGTATGAGTTTGAGATGTCAGGAGTCTGGCAATTGATCATGATTCCCTTCTTGAGGCTCAACTTTTGAGGCACTGACTGATATCCAGGCTCGTTAAAAGACCTTGCCCAGGAGGTGCCCGGGGTGGGCCAACTTGGAAGGGGTCCACAGATTAGATCCATTAGATATGCACGCCCACATGTAGAAGAGATGATGTATCTCAAGGTACCGTCACTCGAGCTGGCAGTAGTTTCTGGGCTCTGTCTTCACCGAATTTGCTTGGAGATCGTTGACTGATGCTGGTGACTTTTGTTGCTCTCGTGTCATTGGCGCGTGCTCTTGAACTTGGCAATATGAAGCGAGATTCCTGGATCGTCGACTGTCAAATACTCTGCCTAGGTACGAATCTAAAAGGCAAGGCATCAAGTTAAAAAGAACAAAGAAAAAAGAGAGCGCGCTTGCAGCGGTCCGCCCTATACCTGTCCGCTGGTCCGGACTTCAGACCACCAAAGCCCCACGTTGCTTCCTTTTCTTCCAGAGGTGCGCTTCCAGCTGCCAACCTGGCGGGCTTCAGTGGAAGAAGCAAGTGCAACAGCGGTTATTTAGGGCACTTTCTAAAGGGAGCTGCTGGCTAACTTGAGGTACACACAAATAACAGAGTACCTTATTTCTAGTCATGTGCAATACTCAAAGATACTTGAAGTCCAGTACCTCACCCCTCGTGGCAGGCGCAAACACAGACACACACCCGCTACAGCACACCCCCCGCCCGGACCAACCACCGGCCTGGCCCAGTGAATAGCAAATTTATCTCATCTTTCGCTCCATCTCGAAATTCCCCAATTGACGCATTTTGCTCTCCTCTTCAGCTTCTGCTTCTCTTCGTTTTGCTTCCCTTTCGCTACGTCGACGCGTCTCCGACATTCTCCCCCTGCCGCTGACTTCGATCGTTCGAGGGAAATCTTATCCTTTGCACCTCTTTCTACCTCTTGTTAGCTTCTGCTATTTGCGTTGCTCCAGAGAATTTCGTCGTGGTCAGCCGTTGTCGGACCACTTGTCAGTGGACACTACGAAACCAATTCGTCTCCGAGTCGCCCCAGACACCTCAGTTTGCGACCTGCTGAGTATCGCTCGATTATTTCCGACAACCTAATTGCTGTGAACTCGATCCATCCTTTTCGGAACTTTTCTTTACCCCTCCGAGCGACTACGATATAACAATGTCCAAGCTTGCTGTGGCCAAGGAGGCCGTCAAGGAGGCCGTCATCGGCACACACGAACCTGAACAGCTTGCTGCCCACACCAAGGCGCGCTTCACCAAGCATGCTATCAAGGACCCTGAGACAGGCGAACTGTACCTCGGACCCGATGAGTTTATCAACGCTGTTGCGCCTGAGGGTGAGGATTACGTGAGTCACGCACTCCTGCTTCAAGCAAGCTGTAGCCAGGCTTGCATACTCGCAAGGACTTGCTAACCACTGCCAAAAACAGCACAAGATCTCCCGTGATCAATACTCCATTCTATTCAGCGTCGCGGATGTCAATGGCAAGGGCAAAGTGAGTCTTGCTGACTGGGGTATTTTCGAGCACCTCCTCAACAAGCCGGATGCCGAGTATCAGATCGCTTTCCGCCTCTTTGACGTTGAGCGCACCGGCTCTGTTAAGTATGACGATTTCCGCACGTTGTACGAGCTCAACAAGGGCCCCGACAACCTAACCTTCGACTGGGACTCCGACTGGGCCAAGATTTACATTGGTAACAAGAAGCACCGTCACCCTCTCGACTATCCTCAGTTCTGCCAAATGCTGCGCGGTCTCCAAGGCGAGCGCATTCGGCAGGCCTTCCACCAGCTTGACAAGGACGGCGATGGCTTCATCAGTGGTGAGGAGTTTGAGCGCATCATTGTCGAGACTGCCCGCCACAAGCTGTCTGAGCATATTCTTGACAATCTGCACACTCTTGTCAACCTCTCCATTGGTTCCAAGATTTCATACGCCAATGTGCGCGCTTTCCAGAACGTCATCGGCGGGATGGATCTTGTTGAGCTCATCTTGCGCCGTGCCATTGACCAGAGCAAGGACGGCAAGATCACTCGACCTGAGTTCCTGAACGAGGCTGCCAAGCTCACACGTTTCTCTCTTTTCACGCCTATGGAAGCTGACATCCTTTTCCACTTTGCCGGACTTGACGAGCCCTCTGGCCGTCTGGGACTCTCCGATTTCGCCAAGGTCCTTGATCCTTCGTGGCGGAACCCCATTTACGACGCCGTCGAGGCCACAAAAGCCAAGGTTGCCGCTGGTGGTATCCTGATGGGAGTTCTGACCTCGGGTTACAACTTTGCTCTGGGTAGTGTTGCCGGTGCCTTTGGTGCCTTCATGGTGTACCCCATCGATTTGGTGAAGACGCGACTGCAGAACCAGCGAGGCGCCCAGCCCGGTCAGCGCCTCTACAAGAACTCGATTGATTGTTTCCAGAAGGTCATCCGCAACGAGGGATTCCGTGGTCTCTACTCGGGCGTGCTACCCCAGCTAGTTGGTGTTGCTCCAGAGAAGGCCATCAAGCTGACGGTGAACGATCTTGCCCGAAAGTACTTCACTGATAAGAACGGCAACATTTCAGTCTTGTCCGAGATGATTTCTGGTGGTTCTGCTGGTGCCTGCCAAGTCGTAAGTTCATCAAATAACCCCTACCTTGATAGAAGCGCCACTAACTAGCCTACCACAGGTCTTCACCAACCCTCTCGAGATCGTCAAGATTCGACTCCAGGTTCAGGGCGAGGTCGCCAAGACCGTCGAAGGAACACCGAAGCGATCGGCCATGTGGATCGTGCGCAATCTGGGTCTTGTTGGACTGTACAAGGGTGCTTCGGCGTGTCTGCTCCGTGACGTTCCCTTCTCGGCCATCTACTTCCCTACCTACAGCCATCTCAAGAAGGACTTCTTTGGCGAGTCTCCGACCAACAAGCTGGGTGTTTTGCAGCTGCTGACTGCTGGTGCGATTGCCGGTATGCCCGCTGCCTACTTGACGACACCCTGTGACGTTATCAAGACCCGACTTCAGGTCGAAGCCCGCAAGGGCGAGGCCACATATAACGGTCTGCGACACGCCGCCAAGACAATCTGGAAGGAGGAGGGTTTCACTGCCTTCTTCAAGGGTGGTCCCGCGCGTATTTTCCGATCTTCTCCTCAGTTCGGCTTCACCCTTGCCGCATATGAAGTTCTTCAGACCCTTCTACCCATGCCTGGTACTCAGAAGGAGAAGATTCCTACAGGCGTGTCAGATGCCGTGTCAACGGTCAAGGGCAGCCTGGACACTAGTCCATATGGTCGCAGCCGCAACGCCCTTAAAGTGATCCTCGATCTTGATGAGGACTTTGGCAAGGTCAAGCTTCCCAATGAGAAGGGCTGGCGATCGCTGCCCAAGATCATGGGCGGTGGTGGTCAGTAGAACGATAAACAAAATGATAGAAATGACCGGGAGAATCCAGAAAACGGATGCGTTGAGGTTTTTGATCGAGGTTAAAGAGGATGCAAGATTGACGAAAGCGATTGTCCGGTGACTGCTCGGCTATTACGCCTTCAAAAACGGCCCATGGTCGGGCTTCGATGTCCGAAGCACGACCCGCCCGTGTTCAATTACCGGACAAAGCCGAGGAGATATTGCATCGAACCCAATACCCAGCGAGACCAAAAACCTTTATGATGAAATCTCTCTTTTGAATCTATGTTTTCATTTAGAGCGAAAGACAAAGACAAAAGAACGGGGATAGATGGAAGATGGGATACAAAAAAGAAGCAGGATGAGATAGAGATAAATCGGATATCCGGTTCCTGGCGGAGCGGAGCGGGCGAGGGAGAGCGTCTGCTTCTTTTGCATCAGACTCGGCGTTCTGGGGCATTCAAAGGGCATGATGGGAGCTGTATTTTTTACCACCCTTTACTATGTTATGTTTAGAGTTCAGTATTATTGTTACTATAGCTTGTTTGAATCCTTTTGTGGAAAAGAAAGCACGTTCATGAATTATGTGTGGCGGTTTATATGGGAATTGAGTGTAACAGGCGCATTCACGAAGCGTATCTGTTTAACAGAATCGTTAGAGCAGCAAGATTAATCGAGACTTTGGTCTCAAAGGTGTGTTTAATGGGCTATCTCTTCAGAGATGCTGCAGGCGTAGCGACGCAAGTTCCACAGCCGCCTGAGCGACGAACACAGCGTGCTTAGTACAAAGAACGATTTAATCGCTTAACATGGGAGTCTTGGAATTTGTGAGAAATTTAGGTCGTCTTGTCTCAAACAATGAATATGAACTGATGATCAGAAAATGTCAGATCATAAGGACGGTCCCTATTCAGTACATTGGAGCTATGCCATCGTTTGACGAGTTCATGACTGTGTTCCTCAACTTAAACTAAGCAATCTCTTGTCTCCTTTTTCTCATGAGAGGTCGCTCTTGTCATTTGATTCCAGAAATTACAATAGTACCTGAGAGACTAGAACATACGAGCACGATGCTTTTTTGTGACATCAAATGCAACATTCCGTTGCTCTTCGGGCCCACAGTGGCTCTTAGATAGAGCAAGACATCATACATCGTAAAATATTTAATATAATTCTAGCACTTTCATGCATTTGTTTTAATGATGTGATAATCCTTAAGTAAAGCTGCGGGCGTAATGAGTAGGTATCTATTCAACTGAACGGCCACCATCTTGTGAGGATTGTGTGGATACAGTAAAACAAAGAATCCAATATCGTTACAAGTTAGTTAAAAACAGCGAGGCTCTGATATGTAATTCTCAGGATTATGAGAAGGATATAATTCTATTATGTAAAAAATGCCACAAATATAGTTGACAATTGAAGCTGATCTGATGCGCCTTTTCATTATGCGCAGTGGGAATCTCTAAATCAAATTCCCATTTTCCGACGCCTGTTGAATTACCAAAACTCCAAAGTCTAAATAAATAGACAGATTCATCAGATTCGTTAATGCTTTTGTTCGCCGTTGCTTCAAATCCAACAAACCCATACACCGAAGCAGACTCGCTGAACGAGGGAAGAGAGTAGAGTAAGCAGCTCAATAGTGAACAGTAGCTAATCTCTGGATCCAACCAGCTTGCTGTTGAGGTTCATACTCGGGAACCTTGGCGCCAGGTTCAGCCATCATGGACATCTTGAGCCATTCGACGTAGTCCTCGAAGCCAGTTGTGCTGCCAGTGACATTGACCTTCTTGACGCCCCTGACACCCTCAAACATGCGTAGATTGCGATATCCGACGCCGAGGAACATCGACTGAACAACGTCAATGGTGAGCTCGTCAAGTCCGCTGTACGCTTTTGTCACAGCATCAGCGTCGTAGGGGAGATCGACATCGAGGCGGACTTGGGTGTGGAAGCGGCGGATGCTTGGGATGATGGATGATTCCTTGACGGGGCCGTACCAGTTTCGGAGGCGGGGGAAAGAGGTGAGTAGTGTGGGATGAGAGAGGAATGTATTGCAGCCGTAGAGAAGATCTGTAGCTTCATCGTGAATCTGGCGGTTGGTGCGGAGGAGAGAAGCGTGGACTTTTTGCTCAGGGCATGGTCGGCCACATCGGGTGTAAGGCGCTGTGAGGAGGAGTTGATCGTAGATTTCCAGACGAATCTCAACTGGGAGGTCAAGAAAGCCGGTCTTGTGGGGTTCTTGTTGTTGGATAGTAGTGGCCATAGTGATTGTCGGTATCAAAATATAGTGATGTAAGTGGTGGTTTAAGCTGGTTGAGAGTAGATTGAGTAGAGTCGAAATGACTAGCGGATGTTGACGAGATCTTAAATCAAGTTGGGAGAGCTGCTAGACTGATGAATGACTAGGTAGGCTAGCTGTTGTTGGCTTGAATGATGTTATCCAATGGTGGTGTTGATGTTATAGTGCCGATCTTTGAGGCGTTGAGTCGTATGATATGATAAGATTGATGAGCGTGTAGATATGTTGTTGTTGAGATGATATGAACGGGCGCAGAAGCAAGAAAGGGGGAGATTGAGAGTTAATATATATATTAGACATTACAAGGTGAGTCAAGAGAATTGACCTTGAATTAGACGTGGTCGTGGACATGGCCGATTGACGGACACACCCTCCCAGGTTCTGACCTTGAACTTACGAGACGCCAGGGCCAGGAACTAAAAAGATTACAGGGATCATGGGTCAGACCAAGGATCGGGACGGGATGGTTACATGCAGAATGGCTGATGATTGTGAGGGAAACAAGGTCGCTTTCTGAGCCACGCAATTGAAATTCGGGTGACAATTGGTTCCATTCGAAGATAGAATCCTTATCTTAGCTACACACCCTGCAACGAATGGATCATATCACACGGTGACTGACGTTGACCGAAAGATTGAATTATCGCTTTTTTCTTGCTGTCTTCAAATGTGTCTTGATCTTAGTGGCATCCATCCATACCTGTCAGCCAGATAAGCTGAGCTGACTCGCGCTGGCTTTAACTCTTGTGAGCTGAATTGACGAAGTGAGCATAAGCAAGTGCCGATCTCTTGAGTAAAGGTTGTGCAGCCAGCCATGGAGACCAAACTATCAGTTACCTGGTGACGAGTCAAAAGAGATTGATTTGATGGCGGTGACTGTGTACTGTGGTGTTGCATCAAGGCATGAAGTTCTAAAATGCCGAATGCCGGCGCCTAGGAAATAATACGGATCTTCGTGTCTAGTACAGCCACAGATATGAGACTGAGACTCATACTGATTAGTACTGATACTGATATTCATGAGCTGAGCATAAGGTGACAAGTACCGTCCCGGTGCCGAGCGATGCCCCGTACGGAACGGCCGTTGAACCCACAGTTTGGCAAGGGTTAAGATCGGGAGCCAGAGAGGCCCCCTTTTTTTAAACCTCTAGCGATCTAGGATCAGGGTCTAGGCTTTGCAATGGTTAATTGGTGTTTCTCTCCTTCAAAAGGTAAGTGTTGATGGTGGAATCGTCAAGATATATACGTCATGACCATGGAGAATGAATGAGTAACATGTCAATCTCATGATGTTGAGCGCAATCTTGATCAAAGAGGGGCGGCCGCAAACGGAGGCTCAACGCCGTCATCAAATCAACCTGCCTCTATTCCCAGTTCTCCTCAACCCCTGCGAACTCCATTGTTTGATGTTTTCCTCTCAGAATAAGTCGACTCAGGTGGGTTTCCAGACCACTGACTCACTAAGGCTCGGAAATAGCACGGCATGCAACATAATGCAGCCACAGTCGACGATGGAGTAGATAATGCAACCTAACCAACCGGCAGTGTAAAAATCAATGAAAAGAAAGTTACCGCGCATTCCATTTGATTCAAGATGCCCACTTCGGCTCCGATCCTACCGACGACAACAACTCTCTCAAGAAAATAACCCGCGAGGGACTCTGTCTCATATAAATCGTGTCCGACCTCTTCCGATTCTCTTCATCACTATCTACAGGGTCCACATTTTGAGCCTCGTCTGGCCTTGTCTGGCGTGCTTTTTCACTTCTGGCATGATCCCAAAGGCCCATCGACTCCATCCTGCGGCTGCGGCTGCGGCTGCGGCTCTGCAATTCCCACACCGCTCGCTACCGAGACAAGGGTCTAAGGTGAGAAGCATCATGTTAAACACGTTCTAGAAAAGAAAACAAGATCTTCGAGGGGGCGTGTAAGGTGAGAGGTGTATCCACTCGCTTAAGATGTCAGGGCGTCTTCGGGCAATTCCCGTAGATGTGAGCTTCTTTGATGCTATGATTCACGGGTTAATGCGCATGCTTCTAATATTCTTGGAGTATCAGCATCGTCTCTTCTCGGTGTTATTGTTGCATTTGTTTTGGGTGGAATAGAATCTGCTCGGATGTTCTCCGTGTGGTTGATGAGCTGTAACATGAAGCTTTGATCATGACAAGGTGAAGCATTAGCATCTTGAAAGGGTTCTTCGTCACACTGCATTCCTGTTCATTCGGTTCATAGCAATTAATTAGCAATTCGATATTCAAGATTATCTTCATCATGATGAAAGCTTGAGTTGTTAGATTGACCGGCTATTCCTAATTGGCTCACGCAGCCACAGTCGTCGGTACATTTCAGCCACACTTGTGCAACCACTTTGGGTCTTAAATTGGCAATGGAAGTCACGAAAATACGTACCGAGATGGCGTCAGAGCACATGAGTGTTCGCTTGATGTCTCATCTCAGGACTCATTCATTCACCTCCGCGGTCACACGATTCATCGCTGTAGTCCTCAACAGCCTCGACTCTCTTTCATGAGCATCGAATTCCCTCCTTTCTCTCCTTTTCACTTCATCTCAGCCTTGACGCGTAACAACGCCAAGATACGAGATTGTAGATAATAATGGCTGTCGGCTTCCTCACGTTCCTTTCAGGCCTCTTTGGATGGATTTATTTCCTCGCCTGGAGCGCGTCCTTCTATCCTCAGCCCTTGCTTAACTGGCGGCGTCGCTCCACCAGCGGCACAACTATCGATTTCCCCTTTATCAACGTCCTCGGTGAGTGCCCAACCGCGATGTGTTCTTATACCCGTACCCCCAGTGAATGGCATGATATGAGTGTCAGAATGGAACAATATACACCCCTCTCTTCTCTCACCTTCAGTCAGCCCGGCGGCTTGTCGCCCTGCCGCCCCGGAATCCTGGACCCGATCGCCGCCACATTGGATCCTAGTCCAGTTCGTCTTCACTTCATCCTCAGTACTAACAGTATTCGTATCTATCAGGTTTCGCTGCATACTTTAGCTCGAATGTAGCTTTCTACTACTCACCAGAAATCCGCGCTCAGTATGCTGCGCGACACAAAGGCCTCGAGTCTACTGTACAATTCAACGACATCACTTTTGCTCTCCACGCTCTGTTCCTGTCCATCATCACAACCTCACAGTATTTCGCTCCATCGCTGTGGGGGTTCACCCCGAACTCTGGAAACCGACCCAGCCGGTTTATTCTTGGGGTAGCAGCCGGCTGTATCACTGGGGTTCTTTTGACATGCGTCATTGTTGCTTCATCTCCAGGAAACGATGCCGTCTATGACTGGGTTGCCCTCGATATTGTCTACGCCGTGGGCTATGTCAAACTTATTGTCACCTTGATCAAGTACACTCCCCAAATCGTTACCAACTACAACAACCAGAGCACCGACGGTTGGAGCATCTCTCAAATCTTACTGGATCTTACTGGCGGTGTCCTTAGCGTCAGTCAGCAGGCCATCGATAGTTATCAGCAGCGCGACTGGAGCGGTATCACCGGTAACCCGGTCAAGTTTGCTCTTGGCAACATTAGCATGGTTTATGATACCGTCTTCATCATCCAGCACTACGTTCTGTATCATGACTCAGAGAAGCCGCAGTCTAGCGATCGCGAGAATCAGAGATTGTTGGATGAGGAGCGAAGAGCGGAGCGCAGCGAGTGATATCATTGTCTTTGACTAGAACAACAGCGATGAATACTCTACTGGTGCATCTTTGTGGGTGGTGTTTTGGTTTGTGCATTGGAAACTCTCGGCAACGCGATCTGCGTTGCATGATAGAATACGGCCCATAAGCAATCCATTTTCTGTATCGTGGGGTCATATGGCCTATCAAATGGCAGATAGATATGATTTTTCAGGGCATACGATATGGTGGCTGCATTTGGACAGCTGGAGCAGACTCAGCTTGAATTTAGCATCAGGCTCAATAATGTCAGCATGGCCACAAGCCAATCGTAGCTTTCATGTCAACCTCCCTCATATTGGTGTGGCCCCTTAATCTGACTCCCCTGGCATTGATCTTGGATATATAAGCTGGTACTACGACATACCTGGGCTGCTGTAGTGGTGTACAAAGATGTATTCAGGATACTGAGCAACATCACGGCTGAAATGGGAGCTATTGGTTCTGACTGAAGCTGAGCTTATGCTGACCATGCCGCATGACATAGATCCTTGATCGTATATATCGACGAATGCGGCTACACCCATAGCATTCAGTTCAAGTCTTCTTATATTTGCCGGTGATGTCTAGTATTGTCTATTGCCCCGTGGGTTTGTATATCCGCTAGTAAGCCGATTCTTGATGGTAGCTGCTCGGCTGGTGGACCAACCTGGCCCATCCACATGCACGATTAAAAAAAGGGAGTTATCAAGCTTAACCTTGACAATCTGCAAGCTCTCCTACAACAATAGTGATACTTTACTCGGCCGTGCTGACAGTTTTTCTACTCGCAGGGAGAGTGTGAGATCAGCATCTTGATCCGCTTCTGGCAGCCGATGGAGCTGTCTCCCCATCCGCAGAATCAAGATAAACAAAAGACACAGATACAGGCCAGAACATTGAAATCATTTCAAGGAAACTCATCTCTGTAAAAATAAAATCTGGGCCATACACCGTCAACGTGGTTCATAAATTGGTGGCTCAAGTTATAGAGTGTTTTATATTGTATTTAACTCTAGAGGCTTATAAGACTAACCTAGTTATCACAAGGTCCGCGTTCTTCCTTCACAGCTACAAAAGTGAGATATAAATCCTTATCTTATACCAATTGCACCATGGAATAAAAATACTCTAATAGAATAAAACAGTAATGCAAAAAGGATCGACAACGGCAGGATTCGAACCTACGCGTGCGAACACAATGCCTATGATGTCTCGAAGAGATAGCAGGGCATCGCCTTAACCACTCGGCCACGTTGTCCTAGATCGTTGGGAAGTTTTGGAATACCGTTGATATATACAGGGCAAACTTTTCAGCTATAGAATGTATCTATTCCATGTTTACCTTCGTTGCCTACAGCTTCGTTAGTAGTACATTTTTGTTGTGTATCGGAACGTAAATGTCATTCTCTTGTGACCCTACCATGCTGAAACTACCCGGATAGTCTGTATACTATTAACTTCACTTCGCATAATGATAGCTCGAGCTCAACCGCACTGCAAAGCATCAAATGTCTATCACTGTCTATTTTGTCTCTATTTTACAGATATCGTACAACCGTCTTGACCAGGTTATGAGGTTTATTTCAATACAAAATTGATCGTCTTACCTCCTCTTACAGGAATGGCCCTCTTAGCGGCGCGCAAGTCGTATGGCCCTTCAGAAAACCGCGCAGCACCCTCCTTAGTAGCAAGAATCTCCCTGACCATCCAGTCCCGAAGCTCATCACCAGACAGCTCAGCTGGAGGGGCGGGAATATCGACCACACCGCGCACCTTGCCATTGACCTGTACCGCACAAGGCTGTATTCGCGGGCGAACGAGTTCGGCCAGGGAGTTGTCCGGCACAGGGAAGCTGGTGGACGAGAAGATGGAGGATGCGGAGGGGCAAAGAAGGGCCCAGCATTCCTCGGCAAATGCGGGCGTGATGGGCGCCATCATAGAAATTAGAGCACGAGCTGCTTCATGCTTGACAATCGGGCTGGCAGCATCGTTTTCAGCCAAGGTATTAGTCAGGATCATAAGATCCGATACCGCAGTGTTGAGGGAGTATACTTCCTCATAAGATGTAGTGATTGATGTGATGGTTCGTTGGAGATGGCGCCAAATGGCTCCTTCAGCATCCCACTGTTTAAGCTCTTCCGTGGACGCAGAACCAAGACCCTTGTGTTTCTCAACAAGATATTCTCGGGCGGTAGTTGTTTGGTCAGCGGTTTCTGCAGCAATGGCTACAATCTGATCGTGGAGTCGCTGAAGCCAGCGGGTGACTCCCGAAATCTTAGCCTCGTCCCAGTTGAGCACGTCACCAACAGGGGCTTGGAATAGCATGTGGGCGCGAGTAGCATCAGCACCGTATTTCGAGATGAACTCTGAGGGGTCGACCCCGTTGTATTTTGACTTTGACATCTTCTCGAAAGAGACATTAGCCGTTTTGCCAGATGATACCACCTTGGGCTGGTTGGGATCAGTCAGGTCAACTTCATCGGGCTTGAGGAAGCGGCCGTTGTCAGGGTTGATGTATGTTCTGCCATGGACCATACCCTGAGTGATGAGGCGCTTGAAAGGCTCCGCAGACTTGTGGGTTTCCTCGTTGTATTGAGGAAGCAGAGGGGTTGACGCCAAAAACTTGAAGATGAAGCGGGAATAAAGAAGATGGAGAATCGCATGCTCGATACCCCCGATATAGGTATCAACGGGAAGTGTTCTGCCCGCTTCAGGAGAAAATAGCTGTTCCTGGTTATGGGGATCAGCAAACCGAGCATAGTACCAGCTTGAGTCAACGAATGTATCCATGGTGTCTGTATCTCGTCGAGCAGGGCTGTGGCACGTGGGACAAGTCGTATTGACAAATTCAGGAGACGACTCCAGTGGACTTCCATTACGCGTCTCTGCCCAGTCCACATCAGGAAGCTTTACAGGAAGCTGTTCGTCTGGCACAGGAACCGGGCCACAGGAGTCGCAGTGAATGATGGGAATAGGAGTGCCCCAGTACCGTTGTCGGCTGATCAACCAGTCTCGGAGACGCCACTTCTCGACAGGCTTTGCAAGATCAGCCTTCTCAAGCAGCTTGACAATTTCTTCGCCAGCAGCCACTGAATTCTTGCCCTTGAAGGAACCACTATGTTCGGTCATAACGCCATGCTCGACAAAAGGCTCGTTCTTCATAGCTGTTGTTGACTCATCCTCTGATGCAGAGAGAACTTGTCGGACTGGCACATCGTAGTGATGTTCCTTCCAGAACGCATTATCCCGCAAATCGTGGCCAGGAACACCCATAACTGCGCCTTCACCATAATCACCCAAGACATATGGCGCAACATAAACAGGCAGCGAGACCTTGGTGGCATCGGGAGTCTCCTCATGATACGCAAGTGGGTTAATAGCCCGCAGGTGAGGTAACAAATAGCCAACCTTGGAATCCGCAGGCAGACCAGGGATGATGTCGATGAAAGCTTGTAGTTCAGGATCCGAAGCGGCGAGCTTAGCTACGATTGGATGACTGGCAGCAAGAGCCACATACTGAACGCCAAAGAGTGTATCAGGTCGAGTGGTGAATACTTCGATCGCTGCATGAATATCGTGGCCCATGGCTAGAACGGGGAATTTGACTGAAGCGCCGGTTGATTTACCCAGCCAATTCTTCTGCTGAGCCAGAACTCTCTCCGGCCAAGCATTTTCCTTTGCAAGTGCCTCAAGCTCCTCGAGAAGGGCTTCACGGAACTCAGAGATGCGGAAAAACCATTGCTTGAGTTTGCGCTTCTCGACCTTGACACCGGACCTCCACGAGTTGCCATTAGCATCAACCTGCTCGTTTGCAAGGACTGTTTTATCCACAGGGTCCCAGTTGACCTCAGCTTCGGCTTGGTAGGCAAGACCTCTTTCGTGCAACATGAGGAATAGCTTCTGTGTGTGTTTGTAGAAGCCGGGATCACATGTTGACAGCTCCTATAAGGTAGATTAGAACGGGAATCATGATCTATATGAGGGAGAACCTACACGATCCCAATCCCAACTCCCATTCATGAGTTCCAACTGCTCCTTCATCTTGGCCATGTTACTTCTTGTCCATTTTTCTGGGGCAACTCCTCGTTCAATTGCAGCGTTCTCAGCTGGTAGACCGAAGGCATCCCATCCCATAGGTAACATGACTTTTTCGCCCCTTAGTGTTCGGAATCGAGCGACGACATCGGCAATGGAGTATACTCGCAAGTGACCCAAATGGAGTGTGCCCGAGGGATATGGAAACATTGGCAGCACATAATGTTTATCTTGGCCATTTGTCCCCTTTTCGGAGACTTTGAAAGTCTCATTAGTCTCTCTCCACCTCTGGCGCCATTTTTCGTCTATTGAGGTAAGGTCGATAGCGTAGAATCGTCGTGAGATTGCTCCAAGAGTCGCAGTCTTGGTGTGGGCGATTATCGGATGTCGAATTGAGCTGGAGGAGAGACTAGACAAAGCACGCCGAGCCGTGGCGCAGCTCATGAGCCTTTGGTGCAACAATGGCATTGGTACGTAGGCATGATACGATCCAGAATCGCATCAATTGGGTCGACCTGGGTGTAGATGTTTACACTTGAGATTTGAAGCTCTGTGTTCTGCAAGCGATAGTAAGGTGGTTGAAATTTAAAGCTCGGGCCACGCCGGTACATGGGTCACCACTTACACGATAGCCGTCTCCATGTACCGTTGGGTGCGTCATGGCTGCTAACGTCCAGTGGCCAACCCGAGAACGGTCGCTGAAGGCCGCTAACAATTCAGTGTGCAAAATGATGTACCCCGCTAGTATGTAGTATGGATGCCCCGCCACAAAACTCATCCCCTCCACGATCTAGAATAAAGAAAAGGGACCCCGACGTCTTCGACTCGACTTGTCTCGTCTCACTCCGAGTTATCTCCTTGAGTCGAGAGCCCCTCCCCTCTTCGGTCTGAGAACGATAGCTCTTAATCGATAAGAGATAGCGACAAGCCAGCTTTGAGCTAACTGCCCTTTCCAGCATTGCATCTCCCCTCCGCTTCTAGTCAATCATCAACGATTCGGCAGTTCAAGTACCCCCCGACGATATCCGTCCAACTTCGAGTCTACAACTTTCTCAATTCACATATTACGAATAAACGCGAATCATTGAACCATTAAGATAGCTCCCACCGTCCGTCGCAATGGACAAGATCACCGATCGCATCGCTGCTCTGCCAGCTGATGGCACATACTTCTCTCTCGAATTCTTCCCGCCCAAGACCGCCATGGGCTTCTCCAACTTGCGAGACCGTCTTCACCGAATGGAGCGTGCCCTTCGGCCGCTCTTTGTGAATGTCACTTGGGGTGCGGGTGGCAGTACATCCCAAAAATCACTTGAATTGGCCGAGTTGTGTCAGAGAGAGGTTGGACTTACAACTTGCCTGCACCTGACATGCACCAATATGAGCAAGAAACTGATCGATGAGGCGCTTTCAGATGCGAAAGCACTGGGAATCAGAAACATTTTGGCCCTGCGAGGTGATCCCCCACGAAGAGAAGAATACCGCGACCCAGAAGATTCTGAGGATGACGGAGGCCAGGACTTCAACTGGGCTGTTGACCTGGTCAGATATATCCGCAAGACACATGGAGACTACTTCTGTATTGGTGTCGCAGCTTACCCCGAGGGACATGCCGAAGAGAGCCATCCTCTCGGGCAAAGCTTGGAGCATGATCTTCCTTACCTTGTGCAAAAGGTGCAGGCTGGTGCCGACTTCATCCAAACCCAGCTTTTCTTCGACATTGAAGCATACGAGCACTTCGAGACCACTCTACGAGAACACCCCAGCGGTGCCTTTAAGGGAATCCCCATTATTCCAGGACTTATGCCCATCCAGAGCTACCAGATGATCAAGCGCACAACCAAGCTAAGCCATGCCAAAATTCCAGACCATCTCCTCGCACGCCTCGACGCTGTCAAAGGTGATGATGAACGGGTAAAGATGGTCGGCGTGGATATCATCAGTGAATTGATAGACAGAATCAAGGCCATCAAGTCCAAGACACCGGGTCCAAAAGGCTTCCACTTTTACACGCTCAACCTGGAGAAGGCCGTATCCTTCATCCTGGAGCGGGCGAATCTCATCCCCGACCCTCCAGAGAACGAAGAAGCCATCGCAGTGGACGAACTAGCCATTCCCTCGCTACAGATCAATGGCAGCGCCAACATGCGTTCTAGCAGCCACTCCCGCTCCCGGCAGTCAAGAAGACATTCTTCTGTTGCCTCAGACCCCCACAATCGTGTGATTGTTGGTGATAGGCCAGCGATATATCCTGAATGGGAGGCTACTGGACAGGAGGCCGGCGTGCGTGCCGAAGCAATCAATACCCGTGCAAACACTCTCGCCATTTCGGAGGGCGAAGGCGTTTTGGGTCGTGAGGCGACATGGGATGACTTTCCTAACGGTCGTTTTGGTGACGCCCGATCCCCCGCCTATGGTGAGATTGACGGATACGGCGTAAGCCTCCATATGTCTGTAACACAGGCTGTCAAACTTTGGGGTTACCCCAAGACACGGCAGGATATCAACGACCTGTTTGTCAAGCATATTCGGGGAGAGCTCTCCGCCATCCCCTGGAGTGAGGAGGAGCTTCGGGCTGAGAGTTCAACTATTCAACCTAACCTCCTGCAACTCAATCGCAAGGGCTGGTGGACTGTCGCTTCGCAGCCTGCCGTCAACGGCTTGCGATCCAGCGACGGCACCTTTGGCTGGGGTCCACCCAACGGATTTGTCTTTCAGAAGTCGTTCGTCGAATTCTTCATCCCCGCCAATGAATGGGACACTCTCAAGGCTAAGCTCGCATCGCCGGAGCTGCAAGACCCTGTATGCTTCTACGCCAGCAACGCACGCGGAGATTATCTCTCATCGGACAACAGCGATCACGTGAACGGTTCGACGGAAGCCGGTCCGTCTACGAATGCCGTGACATGGGGTGTGTTTCCCGGAAAGGAGATCATCACGCCTACTATTATTGAGGAGGTTAGTTTCCGAGCTTGGAGCGAGGAGGCGTTTGGAATTTGGGGTGAATGGGCCAAGGTGTACGGCCGGGGTTCTGAGAGTGAGAAACTTTTGAGTGGCATCAAGGATGATTATTGGCTGGTCAACGTGATTCATCATGACTTTGTGGAAAAAGATGCCTTGTGGCAGCTTTTGTTAAGTTGAGCAACATGTCTATCCTAAGAGACGTAGACATGTCAATGAAAAAGCAAGTCAAAATCAAGCAACTCCTGAGCGAGGCCATTCTCATGCGAGCCACGAAATACTACTGAATCCACGATAACATGTCAAGGCAATTCGATACTCAACTTGGAAAAGATCACTCGGATCAGAGCCTCAAGCAAGACAAGACATACTCAATATGATCTTGCCAGATAACTGCTGTCCTGCACCTAATACACTTGTTTTTAGCATATCATAGTATTTATACTATAATGGTTATGTCACAGCCATAAATTACAGGGCACCACATTTTAAGACTCACGCTGTTTATTGAAGTGAGCACAATAGCTAGCTAGAACTCATACATGCCCCATACTATTCAGGCCCAAATGAACCCTTACTAACTGACCGGCTAAGAAGCCATGAAGTGTGTCGAATGTCTGGTGTCAAAGGAAAGAACTGAATGCTTCTGTGTTGCGGGAAAAAGGGGTATCTGTGCTGGGAAAACAGGGGGCAAGGGCATGAAATATGATCAAAATACCGACAGCAAGGCAGTAAAAGCCGATCAAGCCATATGTCGCTAACAAAAAGAACCGGTTCCGCATTCGTGCTTTTGTGGTATGTTGTATAGTACACTCTGTAGAGCTTTCATCCATATTTTGGTACTGTATCCGTTAATCTTTGTCGACGGTATCAGTTATTGCTCAAGTCAGAGATCGCGATTCGAGATCGAGAGTTTAGATCTCTCCGTCACCCCATTCCATGTAGGACGAGTCATCGGGAGGTGGAGCGCGAAAGGTTCCCGCGACTGAGAAGATGTCGGGATATCCAAGGCCAACTGAGTTGATCATGTCAAGACCAGAATTTCCCACCACGGACGGCTGAGGCTTACGCTCTACGTTGCCAAAGATAGAGGTCGGAGCAACAGTCGCGGAAGGAGGGAGCGTTGCAGCAGGGAGACCGACAGGAGCCGAAGTAGGACCTGGAGTTGGAGTAGGGGCATCCTCGTACGGAGACTCGCTGTCATTGTACTGCGCGGAAGCGCCGGCGATAGTAGCAGCGGCCTTCTGGGCAGCTGTGCGAGAGGGCGTAGGGCCACGAGGAGTACGACCAGTTGTCTTGACTTTCTTTGAGGGAGTATGATCCATTTCATCAAAGTTAAGCTCATCGTCGTCTTCATCTTCCGAGCCGGAGCGCTTGATGGGATTCAAGGGCGTGTATGAAGTTTTGCGCTTGGATCCCTTGGCCGATCGACTTCCAGGCTGGCGTGACGGAGTAGGTTTAGATGGGGTATTTGGCAGCCCGGACGCTGTGCCAAGGTTGAGGCAGTTGGCGACATCATCACCATTGTTAGCGGCATAACGAAGGGCCTCAGCGTCTTTCTTGATAGTTCGGAACTGGAATTGGATGCCATCTGCGGTAGATTGGCCAAAGTATTTGGCAATATCTATGGAGAACGAGTTAGTGAGAGCTCATAGCAAGAAAGTATCATAGCGTTATCGGAGAAATATGCGATCAAGCGGGGAGTCGTACTGTTCTTGTCAATAGCTCCCTGTGTGGTAGGGAGGAGGTTTTCGTCGGTGGTCAAATCCTTGACATCGAGACCTTGCTCACGGGCCGCATGGATAATGCTGACAGTTGCCCGAACCTTGCGGAATCGATGATTCAAAGCATGGTCTGTCATGTCAGAGCCGTAACAAGCGGCGATTTCTGGGGAAGAGTCAATCCTCCTCCTGCAGACTCAGCGTTATGGGGAAGGGACACAAAGAACAAGGGCTTAAGGCCACAAGAGACCCTTAGAAACAAGTGCGACGAGATATAAGGAAATCACCCTCTTACCCTTGTAGTTCCACTTGACGTCGGGATGAGCGGCGACGATAGCCCGAACCATACGAGCCTGAGCCTCGTAGGTCTTGTAGTTGGCTTTGGCATTTGCGGGTGCCATGGCTTCGGCAGAGGGTTTCTAAGGACTGTTAGTCGCCGTGAACAGTGATGCTAAAGAGCCGCGTTGATGATATGGTTGAGAAGTCGTATTGAGGCCGACGTACTTAGAGAATGGGTTCGATTGTGGTCTACTAGTACTCGAACCGGCGGCTATCCGATCGGGTCGATGCCAAGGCTCCAGTAGTAACTGGTGAACACCATGGCGATTGAGGTGCGGGAGTGGCGGTGATATTTGTTAAATAAGAGAAGGTATTAAAGAGAAGAAGTAAGATTGTTGCAATATGATGATGTGTTGTTGGGATGAGATGAGAGAAGAGAAGGTTATTGAGACTCGAGAGTGCGGGGATAAGATGAAGAAATGAGGAAAGAATATTATGACATGATTGAAAGAAAAGAAAGAGATATTTCACTACCTACCTAGAGTCGAAGGGCAATGAAGATGTGATTGAGATGGGTGAAAACTGCTTATGATATAG